>NC_133775.1:109247614-109547614 GCF_003597395.2 Chelonoidis abingdonii | reverse complement strand
GAGGGAGGGAATAGGAACTGTATGTACATTTTGCCAACAGTGCTAAAGAGAGAGAGCCACTTCTTTCCCGTTAGCATCCCTTTGACTGCGTAGGATTTCCTGAGTTGGGAAGCGCAGTTAAGGAAATGACTGTAACGAGTTTATGATGGCATCTCAGGATAATTCTGCTGCACGTATTGAAGGAAATATGTTATCCATATGTTCTCATTTTGAAAGGTAATTATACAAATAACATTTGAAAGTAAGCTAATGTCATAATAAAGTCTGTAATAACAGGCAAACAATCTATTAGCATGGAAGTCCTAAAACAGCAACTACCAAGCTGAGAATGAACAGGGTTTGAAGATCTACCCAGCTCCCCAAGTTCGTTTATTCTGAGGACGTTTCCTAGCTCAGTGATGGTTCTTTTCTCCTACCCTTTCTCCTCTGGCTCTGGTCTCCAGGGGTTTGGCTCATGCTTGTCCTGCATCATGTGTAGTCATTTATACCAACGCAGAGTGGGTGTGAAAGCACTACACCATGAGAATGGTCATGTTGTACCAGGGTGGGCAGAAAGTGGTTGGATGTGCATTCCCTCGTAATTGGCTCTCCTCTGTGTGCAGTTGAATTACTGTGTTTGCTTGGTCCTGCGTCCCTGGCCGTCTCTTCAAAAACAAGAGCAGGCCAGTGTTAGACAGAACCCACCTTTTAAAAAATTGAATGTTAATTGTTTTCAGGGGTTGGGTTTTTTGGGTATGGGGGAAAGGTATCTTAAATTCCTCAGAGGCTGTGCCTCCCCTGACAGAAATAAGCCCTTTCTCTGTCTTGCTGTGACATCTGATGGAGAACTCCCGCTCCCTGGTGCCAGCAGAAGGAGGAAAGCAGCCCAGCTGCTGAAGGACGCGCCATGTAATCTGGGTCAGAGTGGACTAGACCAGGGCTGTGGAGGGGAAAGGGACAGAATCAAGCACTCTCTCCTCTCCCCAAACACTCCTGTCACTCCATCACAGCCTTGGGGTACTAAATCATTTCCCTTCCTCTATCAAACTAGACCCATAATGAGTGGGATGATGGATGGCCCATGCATGTTGAATGTGTATGGAAAGGCTCCCGCTGCAGCCTCTCCCTCCTATGGCGCATGCACACAGTGCCAGCCACAATCCATCCCTGTGTTTTTTGGCCAGTGATTCTTGTGCATGTATAAATCATGATGCTACTTAGCAACATAGTGATGCCAAAGATGTACATTGCAACTCAGATATTCTCAGTGGGGGAACGGGTGTGGAAAATGAGCTGCTTTCTCTTTCTCTCCCTCTCTCCCCTCTTAATGCATCCTGGAACTTGCGTTTTCTTTTTCTTTTAGGTTGCATCGTACATAACATTTGAAAAGTGCTGTCAAAACAACTCGTAAAGGGAGGGGGGGGAGTAATTGTCTTGATATGGTGATTATCCAGTTCTTAAGCTGTGCAGAAGGGATGGTTATCTTGTTTGTGATTTAAGTAAAAGTGCCCAAGATTTCCCAACTGTTCTATTTTTACAAATGTACGAGTTTCATAGAAGGTCAGCTTTGGGCCTTGTGTGGGAAACAACTGATACTGCCAGCAACGGGGCAAGATCACTGCTGTGTTGTGGTTTACACATCTTACTACATTCCATGCATTGCTGAACTGTATATAGAATGACTGACTCTAAATCTCTAGTACTTTGTGTGAATTAGCAACCTTTTGATTCTGATTCAAAGTTGATGTATTATTTTTAACTGTAGATGTTTGTGACTGTTTGGTCAGGATCTTCCCCCAGTAAATGAAGGCTATGGTCAGATTACAACACAGGAAATGGTTGGGACAGCCAGAAATGGACCTTAGAAATAGTGTCCGCATTTATTTATTTTTGCTGGAATGTTGTTCTCTTCATTTTCTCATCTGAACTGTTTTGGCACACAAGGAACTGCAAAGGGAGGGGTGGGGAAATTACCATCAGTACAGAAAATGTATAGATTTCACGTGCAGCAATGATGTATCACAGTAGATTTAAGAGAACTTGGGATGTCACATTCACAGCTGGTTAACATTTTACACTTGAAGTCCTCATAACGTTTGTATATGTTTTAACACTTCTTTTTTCTAACTTGGGACCATCTGCATTTCTTATATGTGACACTGACTTGGAAAAACAAACTTTTGCAGAACTAGCAAATTACTGGTTATCTCTAACAGATGTCGGTGCCTCTCCCAACTTTATCGCTCTGGATTGCTTTTCAATTGAAATTAGAGGGCCAAAATCTGATCTAGGAGGGCGTCCCAAAGAAGTTTCAGGTGGAGAGTTTTGCTCATGGGGTTTTTGCTACACTCATAATGATGATGATGAATTTGCAAAGAGAGGAGAAAAAAATTTCGTTAGGTTTTTAATACAGATAATTTTGAAATAGAATCTAAGAATTTAATACATCAGAAAGGAAGGCTGTTAAGATTGATCAGCCTAAGTTCCAACTTGTCCTTTTTAATTTGTGCAATCTATAGAATTCTTATTATGTTCCCCTTTTTGGAAACAAATGTTCAGATTCTTATTCTTCTCAAGTATAAATGGGTGGGGGAAAAAGTTTCCTACAACTCCTCTTCCATAAGGAAAACCCTGCAGTAACAAACCTGAGTGTTTATCACGGCCATTCTGAGCAACTCTACACTAACAAATCACTTTTCGTACACTAGCCATAATTTGAACCAAACTATTTTGATCATTTGGCACTGAAATACTGTTGGCATATTTAAAAAAATGTAAGAAACTCTGTGTGCATTTCAGTGCAGATTTAAATGCCCAATTTGGGAAAAGGCTCCAGCATACCCAGCCATGTGGAATAAACAACTGCTTTGTGTTATACAATACTGTATGATGGGTATCATCTGAAATGACTGACCTGAATTCATTACGTTTAATCAACCTATGCTGAACAACTGAGCTAGGCGTGTTGATCTATCGTGTTACCACTTTAATGTCCTACTTATAGTCCGCGTTGAGGTTCAAGGGAATGGGTGTGACCACGCCATTCTGGCACTTAACTCAGAAAATCAAAGATATCTTCAAATGGAAGATCTCTGAGTGTGCCCTTTAAAAAGTGATCTCATGCTTGAAAAGACTGTCACAAAGTTGTTTCACATCACATTACTGTGAGCGTTCACTAAAGGGAAAACCTACTCCTCGTATTCTGAGGTGTACACATCAGAAACTAAAGTTACCAGGAATCTGAATCCATTTTTAACATCCAGACAGACCTGTAGAGACATATTAAGTAGAAAACCCACAGAAAAGGAGACCCACCAATAGGAAATCTTGCAGGGTTCAGACAAGGGCAGTTTCATGTGACCTCCTAGATTGGATATAAAAAGACTGCTATTAGTTCCATGTCAGTTCTTATAGTGAATGTTGCAGAGTAATGGAGGGTGTTAAGCTGTCAAATACTAGCAAGGGTTAATAAGGTTAAGGAAGAAGTAAAAGCAGGCCAACAATAAAGAACCATGGAGAAATACTCTTTAATAAATAGAGGATGTCACATTATGTGGGAAAACTAAACTCATAATTCAGGAGCATAACAATTGCAGAATTCTTAACAGGCTATCATCATGTTATTTCTTTAAGATGGTCAACTGGCTTGTTCTGTGCAGTGTCTGGTGCTGGCTTTTTAGCAAATGTAAAATCCCCCTCTTCCCCAGCATTAATTTGGGGGGAAAAAAATCAGGCTGTATAATTGAATGCCCAGAATACTCTAACTATAAATTTGAGGGATGCAGATTAGTGCATAAATGCATAAATTAACTAGTTAATTAAATAAAAGAACTTCAGCAACAGTAGCAAAGCACCTGGAGTTAGATATGAACAGCGTTTTGACATTGTCTTCAGAGACAATTCGAGTTTCAGCATTTTCTTGTGTCTGAATTCCAAAGTGAATTCAGGTCTGTAATTTTTAATGAGTTCTGGATTCTCACGTGACAGATAATTATTATGGAGTTTCAATGGTGGCAGCATAAAGAGGGTTCTAAATATTTATCCCTCAATGAAAATTTGACCCATCCCTTTCCCTACAACTGTGTGGGGTGAAGAGGGAAAATATTACTTTCTGCTAAGATTTCCCCATGCCATGTCTACATAAATAAGAATGTAATAATTTTTGCAACCCATTTGGCAAAGCATCTTGGATTATGAAGTGTTGAAATATCGGTAAATTCATACTCTTGGAAAATTGTTTGAATGCTCTTTTTCTTGTTTCATATTTGTTTTATGAATTATGGCTTAAGTTTTGCAATTTTGCTCTTACACCTGGGCTTAAGTTTATGGATATGATAGTTTCACTGAGATCACCACTCACAGGCATAAAGCTAGGCACAAGGGTAAGTATTTGCAGGATCAGGGCCTTGGAGTTGGAAAGGTGTTAGCTATTAGAGTATCAGAGGGGTAGCCCGTGTAAGTCGGATCTGAAAGCACAGAAATCCTGGCATCCTTAAGACTAATAGGAACGTTTGAGCGAGAGCTTTTCGTGGGTGAATCCCGACTTCGTCAGCGCAGGTAGTGCAAATGTTCCAGGGGCAGGTATATATAATGCTATCCCCTCCTCCCCGCAAGCAAGCTAGAGTAACGAGGTTAGTCAGTCAGGGAGGGTGGCCCGTCTAGCAATAGAGGTGTAAAACTCAAGGAGGAGAAACCTGTTCGTCATCTAGCCGTCGCAGTCCAACTGGACTTTTGGTTCCAAAGTTTAGGGCGTACCGGAACCCCCAGCACTACCAGCTTGGTATTCTCGCTGCCACCGCTCAGAATTAATCTATGGGCCTGATCCCTTTCCTCTCCTCTGGTGTCCCCACCTCCCTGTGGGACACCAGATTCCCAATCCTGGAGCTAAAAGCAGGAAATCCCCTTCCCTCCCTTATCGATCTTGCCTCGCCGGCTAACCTTGATGACCCAAGAAACCAGCTTTTCTGCTGTCCTCAGGAACAGGAGATGCAAATACCCAAGTGGCTCTGCCACCCCCCTGCTCGAGAATTGGAGGAACAACTGTAACACCCAGGACAGAGAGAGATCTTCGTCTTTTCCTGAGTCGTCTCTTCCGGACCCCCCAAATAGGATAGCCCACAGCCGGGCTTTCCCTTTGCCTCCCTAGGAAAGAACTTTCCAAGGTTTCAACGAGAAAACTTTATAGAAAAAAAGAAGAAATATAAAACATCATCTTGCATTAAAAAACTCAAACGGGCCTCTTGCTTATAAGAAAATAATAGAAAACAGTCTGATTAAAGAATAGCCCATATAACAGACAACAATTAATCAGGTAAAACCCCCAAAAGACTCATAGCTGAATTACTTTGCGTTCCTGGTACTTACAGATGTTTAGAAGAGATTTCGAGAATTAAAGAAACTTGTTTCCTCATAGCTAGAAAAAACACAAAGACCCCGGTATACAAATTCCCGCCCTGACTTAAACAATCCAAGTTCTGATTGTCCCTGTAAGTGTTCGGTTAACCCTTTCAGGTAAAAAGACAACCCTTACCTACCTATCCCATTTATACACGCCCCCCAATCAACCGACAGTAGAACTTCACTGGAGGTGATTTCTACCTAAACTTAAACTAAATCAGAGAATTACACACACACATAAGAAGTAAAAGCAGGCAAATACAAGACTTCAACTTGGCAAAGAAAGTAAACTATGTATTCGGGAAACTCTACGGAGAGTGCATCAGCTACGTGTAAAGCCCTGAATGTTACAGAAACATTTCCCCTCCGTGTTTCACACCTCTACTGCTAAGAACAGGCCTCACCCTCCGACTGAACTACCTCGTTATCTCTAGCTGCTGCTAGCATATATATAACCGCCCCTTGAAATTTCCACTACCTGCGTCTGACGAAGTGGGTATTCACCCACGAAAGCTCACGCTCCAAAACGTCTGTTAGTCTATAAGGTGCCACAGGATTCTCTGCTGCTTTTACAGCTATTAGAGTAAAAATCTGTGTCTCGCTTGTTTTGTTGGGAAGTTGGCCTTGTATGATCGTTGTGGTGATTTTAGATCTTGAATAGGATGGTATAGGTCAGAAGAGAAGGATGCCTTGAGAAACACCAGAGTTCTAGAAACTGAGGAAATCTGCTGCTCAGAATCTAGTGCCAGCTTTAAACTTGGCCTCATGAATTAGCCCACTCTCCATCAGTTGGCTGGAGATCCTCATATCTCACCTCCTTTCCATTCTGGGCATCAGACCACAAATAGCCCTCACCCACAATTTATATACCATCTACACCATTCCACGGTGGGCCATATGGTCCAGTCTGCCTCATCCATCTGCCTTGTATGGACTAGGAACATCATAGAAGTGCATGGTACTTTACAGCCATAAGAAGACAACATCCCTGCCCCAAGCACCTTATACTCTAAGGTCGCAATGCTGCATTCTGCCAACTTGCAGGGAAGGGATCCTGTCTCCATGGTTCCATAATAACCTTTTAGGCTGGCATTTTCACAGAGGCCTAAGGGAATTAGGTGCTCTACTCTCATGGGCTCTCAATGGGACGTGGGTGGATAGAGATACTGTGCTGTGGGTTATTCCCATTGTCCACAGAAGTGACTGCACACCCTGGTGTCAGCTGTCTTTATGTCCTGCTGACTGAAGATACTCACTTCAGTGATTAACGTTAACATGAGTTACTGAGATTTGTATGAATCTCTGTGTTCTCAGTCTGTAGGTGTTTATGCAGACCTTTCCCCTGCATTTGCCTGGGCTCCTAACCCCTGGGGTCTCTGACTCAGAGAAATCCCAGAAGTGGATGGGAAGTTCAGTGGGAAACGACTATTCCTTCTGATTCAGGATCACACTGTTTTGCCCATGAGCCAGCCTGAATGTACAGGTTTGCAGACCTTGTGGATGGAGCTGGTTGAAAAAATGTGATGTATTTTTTGAGGAAAAATTGGAAAATAAAAATGTTTGAAAATTTTGGCAGAATTTTTTGTTTTTTGGGGAAGTGAAAAACCAAAAACGTTTCAGTTTTCATGTATCCGCTCCCCTTTCTCTCCGTTCTCCACTAAAAAAAAAGGGGGGGGGGAGAGAAATGAGGGGAAAAACCCAAATAGAAATGTTTTTGGATTCTGAAACCCAAAGTTTCCATTTTTGTGTGTGTTGTTTGTTTTTGTTTTTTATCAAAACCTGGAAAATTTCACCAAATGAAAATTTTCAATGAAAATGTACATTTCTGTCGAAAAGCCATTTTTTGTGGGAAAATATTGCGGCCAACACTAATTCTGCAGAACCTACCTCAAATTTCAGGTTTGTGTTTCAAGCCGCCACGTTGCTCCTGGTTCTGGGTGGTGGTACAATGGTTACATATATCTCTAATGGATACACTATGGAATGCTTGGAGAAGAGCAATATGTTTATGACTGTTCTTTTATGATGCTGCTGGCTTTCACTATAAATTTAAGCTAAGTGGGCGGTATTGGAACCAGCTGCTAGAATTTTCTGTTTGTTTTCCTGAGAAAAATGGCAGTGCAATACAATAAATTAAACAATGTACATATTTTTACATAGCCCTATCTGTAAGTATTTAAGTGCTAGAAAATTACGCAAGCCTAGGGCAGTGCCGTGCTCTGTGTTCATTACTCAGGCATTGAAATAAGGCGACAAATGTTACAGAGTAACTGGATTTCCTTTTTAAGTGACACTTTATTTGTGCTTGAAAAATGTAATGAGCCTTCACTAACAGACTTTTTCTGGCCATGTTCCTTTTCTAATGACATGCCCATTAAAAAAAAAAAGCTAAAGAAAAAAGGACCCATTTGGTCAACTTCTCTTTTCATTATACCTTTTGAAAAACAGCGAGGCTTTAAGTTGAGGGTAAAAAATGCAAAGCCTTGTGCATGTCCATTAATTCCTCAGCCTATCCTTAATTAGTGTTTTTTATGGTTAATCTTCATCATAGATCTTTAAGAGTTTCACTTGAGTTGGCTCCCTACTTGTTTTACTGCATTCAGAATACTTAAAGTGGCACACCGGCAGTGTGTTATGGAGGGAATGTATGCGGCCTCCATGAGAGGGGATAGCTGTTACCCATAATTGATTGCTCACTGGAGCTTGCCCTAGCATTTTACCCCCAGGCCTGACTTTACTCCATATGCCTGGTGTCAAAGTTTGGAAGCCAGCTGGTCAGTCACAGCGTATCCTGTGGGAAGCAGGCTGAGCAGAGCTGTAGCGTAGCCATCCGTATGTCAGAGTGGATTTTACTGGTGTTTTGATAATAGTTCTGTAAGCTTTAATTATGCTGTATGACAACACCATTCACAAACTATCAAAATACATCCTTGGAGGAGATGAGCTGTTAACAAGTTTTGAGGAAACAGTGCTTTGTTGTAAAAGTAATACATAGATCAGGTTTTCCCTCCCCCCGACCCCCAGTATCAGAAAACTCTGCCTTGTTTTGTATCAGATGAAATATTTTTGTACACAAGGTAGGTTTTTTTACATGTGTATGCGCACATGCACAGTTTTTGAATTTATCTGAAGACTTTATTTTCTCAGGGTACATAATGCAAGTCTTTTATGGTTAGCAGCTGTAATCCGAGCAGATGAGATCTCCACCAATATCCATAATCAAAAAACACTATAGGGCCCATTAAGGCCATTTAAAGTTGAGATGGAGACTAATGGTATTAAATTATTATAGTGATTGCAAATGAGGCATTACAAGATAATGCCCACAACTGTAAGAGGTGACTCTGTGTGGTTTTTGTCAACACTGCAGGACTTCAAGGATATCGCCAGTATTTGTGATAATTTAGGCCTAATCTTGTGTCCTTTTTCATGAGCTATAACTAATACAGAGCAAAGGGGTTCTGCATTAGCATTTGAGTAAACTCAGTTTGGAAATAACTGACATCTGGTGGCCTTGGTTTAGTCCAGTGTAAGTTTATTTTGCATTCAAATAAACTGCAAAGAAGTGCTGGGCTTTCTTGTAGGTTTGAAATGATTTTCAGTAATTAAACTGAAGGGGAATGACTTCCTCCCATCCACACTTGACCGGTTTTATGAGGAATTTGTCTCCTCTCTACCTCAGCTCCATCAGCCTTCAGGTATCAGCTGAGTAAGGTTGTAGTGTGTACCACAGAGCATGCTACTTGTAAGGATTTCAGTTCACTTGCTTGCAGAAATCAAGCTGCTGGAGAGTTGCATACCCTGCAAATGGAAATTAAGCTCTAGGTTTCAATTTACTAAACAAGAAAATTGCAAAGGGGAATTTGTAAAGGGAAAATCTGAGTGCCTTAGCATTGCTGCCCAGTTGTAATGCTGTATATTGAACACGGAACGGCACTGGCAAATATTCGAGAGCAGGATGCCTGCAGCAATATTGATGTCCAGCCATCTATCCACCAGTAGGTGTAGCAGGTCAGAATTGAAAGGAGCCAATACAAATTGGGAAGAATTCAGGAAAGGGAGAAACATGCTAGGTTTTCTTTTTCTCATTTTCTTTCGTTTGGCAGATTGGCTGGTTTATTTTCTCTCGGCCGCTGGACTCAGTTCTGTTATAGTTATTGTAATTTTTGCCCTGTATGTCAAACACCTTTTTAAGGATGCGACAGAATTGTCAACATAAATAAGTAGTACCGTGGTTATGCCAGACATATTAAGTGATATTCAGTGATAAACCTCATCCAGAACTTGACAGCAAAGCAGAAATCTTTTGCAGTCTTTGTATCTCTGACTTTGGGAATAGCCAGAAAACAAGTGAGGAATACAAACATTAATGAGCCTGATATAAAACATTTTTAAAGCAATTTTTATAGTTGCTATAGAAACACCTTGGCCTTCATTCTTGCTAATTAGTTGGATTTTGCACATTTTGTGTTTGGAAATGCAAATCAGATTTAATACATTATTACTTATTTTTCATTTATATTTACAGTACTGTTTTCCAGATACACACAAGATGTCTGAGATATTAATTAGTTATATAACACAAATAAGCATGACATTTATGGTCACAAAACATTTCTTAGTTTAAATATTTGTCTTCTAAATGTTTGGAGGAATTATACAAAGACTCATACTTTTTAGAGAAGAAAATGGGTAAATATAAATGAATGAGACTTAAGGTTTTCATAAAATGCTTTTTTAAAATAAAGGGAGAATTGGGAGAATGTTAACGGTCTAACCCAAGTAACTGTGGCCCCCTCCTAACTCATAATGCAGGTTTTAAGAACATGGGTTCAACCTTTTTCTCTCATTTACACTGGTGTAAATCCAGAGTAACTCCACTGAAGTGATATGACATGACCACTAGTGTAAAATTGGGCTTGATTCTAGTCTCACTTACTCCATTTCTTTAATTATATGGAAGTGAGAGTTAATTTTATTTTCAGAACTCTTGTATACAAATATGCCAACCTCACCTCTCCAATTTTGGTTACTTTTATCCATTTACAGTAATCTTGAGCAATTAAACAAAAATTCTAAAGGCTTCTAACAATACACAATGGCCTGGATACTGCAGTTCTTGCTCAGGCGAAAATCCCATTGAAGACTGTGACGAGCACACTCAAGACAAAGACTGCAAGGATTTCATGCACGTTTTTGTATGTGTATACAGATGTATCCACAAATTGTGGGTACATTTTGAAGACCCATTGAAAATCTGGTTCTCTTCCATCTTATTTAGTCTGTGTATTTTCAAAACAAACAAAAACCTTATTGCCACTGTGGTCTGGTGGATTTTCTGTTTTACTTTACTAATAAACAAGAATTTTCCTCTTTCCTGAGCTTGTGGTTCCATATAAATACAGGCTTTTAGATGCGATGAATGGTAAATATTTTAAGAAGACAGTTAACTGAATTTTTTGAGATATTTATTATATTCAAATTTTATCATGCTAACCAGTGACTTTCTTGGATGGATATATTTTGGACTGCAAAATGTATGGTTTAAATGATATCAACTGCAGATACGAACTGTCCATTAGAATCCCATAGAATATTACCAAATACCATAGATAACATAAGTTTGCAGAAGTTCAGTTCAGGTTTTGGTTTTGTGTCTGTCTGTCTGTCTTTAATGGCTTGAAAATGAAACTGACTAATTAAACAACAGCACAGACACTTTTTTTTAGATCAGTAATAAAAATAACCCTCCATAGTGAGTAGCTATAGTAAGTACTGCAAACAAATCTAATGGAAAAATACCTAGTTTCAGAACATTTCTGTGGGCTATCTGATGCCTGAAATGCCAGCAGACAGCCAAGCTGAAAGGAAAAAAAGAACAGTTACGTTTCTGACCTGTTACGTTATGTTTAATTGGATTCTATTGTCATGCTCTGTACTATTATGTCATTTCATATATTGACTTTTAACAGGCTGGACCCATGACATCTTTAGAGATTGCAACATGACCTAACCCAACATGCATTATTGAAATGTCAGTATTATGTTTTGGGGTACCATAGATGGGGGGCCATCGAGGGCCTAAACATTTATGGACTGAGTTGCATTAATGACAGGTACATTTCTAGACTGGTTACTAGATTCCTGCTAGTGATAGGAATATTGGCAGTCTGGGATAACCAGGATGGTGGTTGTATAAGCAAAGGCCCAGATCTTGCAAAGTAAAACAGAAATCTTTTGCAGTCTTTGTATTCCTGACTTTGGGAATAGCAAGAAAAAAAGTGAGGAATACAAACATTAATGAGCCTGATAGAAAACATTTTTAAAGCAATTTTTATAGTTGCTATAGAAATATTAAGTTTTTAATTAAGTTAAATATTTGCATATATTCTTGCAGGACTGGGGCCTAATGTGTGTGGAAGCCCATCTGCAGTGCTGACCATGGGGTGATAGTTATGGGAGCTAAAAGGGAGATTCAAACTTTTAGCAGTTCCCCTCCCTGCAGCAGTTTTTCATGGGGTCAGCTTACATGCATCGTGAGTGTGGGACATGACTACCAAATTCATAGGCATCTATGTGCCACATACATTTGGTGTCTGAATAGCATGGTGATTGGTGCACCAGAAATGTGGATGGAACAGCAGCCAGGCAGCATTCCTTTAGGAAGCCAACTGTGCTTTGTGCTACTTGAGACGCTGACTAAAATGGGGAGGAGAATTTGATCCCTTTTCATGATTTGTGAGTTTAAATGTGAGGCACGGAGATATTACAATAATCGGCCCATTGGAAACCCTTAGTGAGATGAAATGGCACAGTCACTGTAGGGGAAAAAAATTAAATTGTTTGATTAAAGTCGGGTAACTTTCTGACATTCTGGGGTTTGGGAATGATGAAAATATTCGCAGTTCTATGCCCTAGTGCTGCAGGGTCTTGTGCACATGTTTAACTTTACACACGTGAATAATCCTGTGGATTTCAAGGTGCCTATCCATGTGATAAAAGTAAGCATGTGTGTAAGCCTTTCCAAGATTGGTGCCTTACGTGTCTCTGCAGCACTTCCAGGTCTGTCACACTGTGATTGTAAATAGCTGAACTTTGGTGAGTGCTGGTGTAGACAGGGCTAACTGCCCAGAGCAGATCTGCATGCCGTGGTGTGGAATATGTCAGGGGCTGCTTGGTGCTTTGTATAGGCTAACATTGGCAGTGGTAGGGCTTACTCCACTTTAGCAATGGTGAGACAATATTAGCGAAACAAAGCCTCAGATAGACAAAACTGTAGAGCGAATTCTCCATTTTAAGCCTCATTGATGCTAACTCAGTGGCTCTCAATCTTTTTTACTGGTGACCCCTTTCACAGACCAAGCCTCTGAGTGCAACCCTCCCCCCCTTATAAATTAAAAACTTTGATATGTTTAACACCATTATAAATGCTGGAGGCAAAGCGGGGTTTGGAGTGGTAAGGCTAACAGCTTGCGACCCCCCCATGTAATAACCTCGTGACCCCCAGAGGGGTCCCAACCCCCAGTTTGAGAACCTCTGTGCTAACTAATATGCAAGGTGACTTGCATCTTAAATAATAAGTAAGCCCTTTTGCAACACAGGTCTTTTAGCCAACTGTTTAGCTAAGAGTAGAGGCAAAACCAAATAATTTTGAATATAACAACAAAGTTAAATAATAAGCTTTAAGGTACATGTGGGAATTGAGGGTGTATTGTGTGCACCAGCCTTAGGTCTGACTGCAGTGGTGGTTTGTATTGACGTAGCTGCACCAGCGGTAACCGCTAGAGTAGACACACAAAACAAGTGTGAAAAGTAGCATGCTCTGATGCAGTTTATCTTCGGTTCAAATTGAGGTGAGTTGCAACTGGGCAATTCTCATTTTTATTTCCCCTTCCCCCGATTCATCACAAAAACCCCTGAAAAAATACCCTGAAAATATTCTGTTTTTTGGAATGAAACATGTAAATCTTTTTGGTTTCTATTTTTTTAGTCTAACCCCCTTTCTGCCTCCCATTTTTAAGTGGCAGAATAGAAAAAGGGGAGGAGAAAAACCCAAAACTTCTGTTTTCAGTGTTCATTGTTGGTTGAAAAATTGGCACTAATGTGCAAGTTTGAGGCAATGAACATTTTCCACAAACTATGCTGGTCGTTTTTCACTCAGCTGCAGTAACCAAGTTTGTCTGTTTCTCTGTCTGTCTTAATGAAGTAAATTTTTTTCTTTGTGACATTTGCTCTTAATATGAGGAAATGCTCCTACGTAGGCCTATATTGAAAATGTCAGTAAACAGAGCAGTAAAATAGGGGAGGTGGGATTAGTAACAAAAGACATTGTTTCTCGGTATGTGATGAACAACAGGCTAGAACCCAAGTTTCTCAGAATAGATTTGATACTTCACGGCCAGGCCCTCCTGCCTCCCTTGCAGAGCAATAAATTAAATAACAAGGAATTTACCAGCCCTGAAGCCCACCAAAGCAAACAAACTCCTGAATTCTGTGCTGTCATCAGACCCAGGAAAGTTCTTGCGGGATCACAAAACAAATCGAGCAGTCGAGGGCTTCCGGGCAGCTAACTAACAAAAATATACTATCAGAGGATGCAGTCCAGTGAGCTCTGCGTCCGTCACAGCAGTAGGCCGCAAACCTGGGCTTCCGTTACAGAGCTTCACCCCCACATCTGGTGAAGTTGTGACAATCAGTGTCAGACCATTTTAGAAATCAGATACTCTGGGTACCAGGAAGTTGATTCGACTTCCACTTCCTTAACAAAACACACATTAATATTTAAGCTTCACTTTTATAAAGCTGGATTCTGTCTTAAACACAAGTTAACGTTATGCACTGGGAAAATTCACTTGCATGTAGCGAAGCTTTTCCAGCTATTTCTAAAAATTTTAGAAAAAGCAAGTTAATTGAATCCTGGTGGGTTGTTGTTGTTGTTTGACAGCTTTATATATGTACTAAATCTTAATATTAAAAATATATATCTAGAGAAAGCAGGAAAAAATCTATAAAATATTTCCTTATTAAGTAGAAATGAAATCATGTTTATTATGTTCTATTCTGTATTGTTTTTTGCATCTTTCTTCAATTAGATGGCCAGATGACACGGATCATCATGTTACTTTCATTACTGTGAACACAGGCTTTTCTCTCAAGGTTGGACTTCTCGCTTTTCCTTTTGTTTTAAAAAAAAAAAAAGATAGTTCCCCTTTAAAAAATCCCATATTTTATTGTAACAGATTAATAGAGTGCCACAAAATTGATAACACAATCTTGAATGCAGTGTGGGATTCCAGTTCAATTCCAGAGGTCTCATTTTTCAGACATTAGAAAATGTTTCTCACTTATGAAAGTTTCTTTCTCTTTTCAAATGTTGGTAAGGTAAAAGGGGAAGCAGAAAACCCCCCCTTTATTTAAGAGCTTTGCTGAATTGTGTGAACAATCTATTTTTTTCAAATAACCATTTTGTATATGTTAATCTTTGTTATCTGAAGTTTCATGGTCAGCAGATGTTGAATGAAATAATATGCAAAGGTTTAAATTCAGTACCCACTGAACGTTTCTTGTATGGAAAGTTTACCTTGTGTGTAGATCCAGAATTGTTTATAGAAATGATAAATCTTGGTAGTGGTTTGGTCAGTCAGAATGTGCCTATTCTTCGATCTTTAGTCGTATACACCACTATTTAAACAATATACATAATTTAGTGACGTGTGTCAACCCAAGGAGCTCCCTCCCCTCCCTGGGTAACCTCATTCAGGGCAAACAGACAAATGCAAATAGTTGAGCCTTACAGCCTGCCCTGAAACTCAACAAACTACGTTTCTGCTGGACCAGGGGATTAAATGCCTTGCAGAACTGAGAGCCTGGTATCCAGAATGCCCTGCTTTCAATCCCCAGATGTTCACGTGTGGGAACAATTGACATTAGGGCCACGGCAGATCCCAAATGTTGGGCTGGCACATTGGGAGAGAAAACGAAACCGTGGCTTTATATGTCTGTGGCTGAGATTTCCAAAATGACGTGGGAGCCCAAGTGCCCTTGACTGCTGATCACTTTGGTTACTTTAGTTCTCACCCTGTTACAGCCTCACACCCTGATGAGAACAGGAAGTCAGTGCAGCCTCTGAGGGAAGAGGCGTAGTGTGCTTTGTGAGGCAAGACCAACCACATTGCACTAACCGGATCTTACAAGTGGTCTCAGATTAATACTAGAGAGGGGGATTGTGTTGGCGTTCAGGTCATTTAATAAGGTACCAGAAAGGAAAAACCAGTTGCCGTGGCTTTTCTGCAGTATAAACTGCAGGGGTTATTGTCCCGTTGCCTCTCCTGGCTGCCCAACTCCTCAGCCCCCTTCCTCTTGATGTGAGGAGACTGGATCACAAAGGCTTTCATGTTACACATAACATACGTGGGTCTACCTTTATCATGTGCGTGTGCAGCGTATTCCATATGTCATAATACCCATTATACTTGCTTTTGCTCATCTGGCGCATATGACACTGAAGAGAAATTAGACCAGGCTTGAACCAGGCATCTTGGTGATAAAGCATCACCTGAGCCTCTCACCCACCGCTCTTGCTGGCGCCCTTTCATCCAGAGCTGCAGCAGTCCATGCTGTTGTGTTCCTGGGTGTCACTCGAACAAAGAATGCCAATCACTGTCACGTTAACTCCCAGCTCATCAGCTGTGTGACCCCTCAGTCACAGACCCTGGGGCTTGTAAGTTTTAGGCATTTACAAGAATTTTGGCACTTTTCTCCTGGAAGAGCACAATGTGCAAACCTACCTCCAAGCTGCTGATTGGCTGACAGTGGATTAGTCAGACATGGAGCTAGGATTTTAATTGTTTCTGAGGCCTAGCTCCACGCGAAAGAGTTCTTTCAGTGCCATGAGGAGGTTTGTGGTGGTGGTATTTTTAGGGTAGGTGAGGAATATTATTGGCTGCAATTTTCAGAGGAGCCGAAGGCAGTTAATTCCCAACTCCTTTGAAAATCTCAGCCTTTCCCATTGTGCTACCATGGCACAAGAGAGTTGCCGATAAACAGTGATCTCTAGTGCACTCTCCTGAGCACGTTGGATCTTCTATGCAAGAGAGCGGTTGTTTGTTCTGCAGGGGAATATGAAAGAATCAGTGAGGTCCTCCAGGTGATTGTTAAAATCATATACAGCCTAGAGGTGCATCTTTATCTGATCTCATGGTCGCAGCTGCTATGAAACTTACTTAAAGCCCAGTATTGCAGAGTACCATCAAGCACCTGTTTGTGCAACCTCAGAGCATCAACAGAATGATTTAATAGATGGACTGCAAAAGCCATCAGTTCCTATGTTCCTAAAATAACACCTTTTTGGTGGCATGCTTCTTTTTTAACCATTTTCATTTAAAAAAGAAAAAGAGTAAAGCTAGGAACGAGTGATTTTCTTTAAAGAGGACAAGAACCAGTTTTTTAGCTGATGAATGGACATGAGGTTGGGGAATGTTTCTACGTATTTTAAGACTTCATTTTCCCTTAAAGCTTATGAAAAACACCAATGTTCTTATTGTATATGGTGTTAGTGAGTGAGGTTTTGTTGGAACGGATGAAAGTATGGTCTTGTAGATAAGGTACTGGAGTGAGGTCAGAAAATCTAAGTTCAGTTCCTGAACATAGCTTTTCTACATGACTCTGGGCAATTTACTTAGGGTCAGATTTTTCAGAAGAGCTCAGAATGTTGGGTGCTTGGCCATAAGTATCATGATGGGAGCTGCAAAGGTACTGAGCGCTATTGAATATCTGGTTCCAGCTGCAGGTGGTGAGCTCTTGAAAATCTGGTCCTGAGTTCTTTGGAGCATTGGGGATGAAATCTTGGAGTGGCAAAACTCCAGTTGGCATCAGTGGGACCAGGATTCCACCCCAGTTCTCCATCTGCATCGTGTGAATATCTAGGTAGCAGATGACTCTCCTCTCCTAGCTAACATTCTCCATGTGAATCAGCACTGCTGTGGTTAAAAACTCCTACACCTTTTTTCAGTTTTTCAGCCCGCATCCCCTCTGTGTTACATCTGCATGGAGATGGATACAATAAAAGTTAAATGCTCCCCCAAACATCCTTACTTTATGCACTAACCTTCTATTGTTGGAAAATATTTTTTCCCTTTGTTGAAGTGTGATTTCCCCGTTTAAGGTATGAATGCTTCCCTTTAAGTTCTGTCTGCTTCTTGGCTTATGTACCCCTCGAGGTGCCAAAGCAGTGGCCATTTGGTCATTCATGAGGAAAAATGCATTTCACAAAAGCTTTCCTGACCCATATCTTGCTTTTAGGTGTGTGTGGGAAGGGTGGTCTTAGTATATTTCACACTCTTCCTCAAGCACAGAGAATGAAATTTTCTATCATGTTGCTGAAGTCTGCTTAAAAATTTTGTGAATATGTGAACTTTCTATTTAGCAAAGATTCCTGAGAGATTGGGGATAGAGAGAGAGTTGTGTCATTCTCCTTCCGAGTGTTTCCTCCATTTGTATGATACTGTGTGCAACATCCCTTTGTTCAGTTGACAGTGATTTATTCATTTGCCTTATTACCTGGGCTCTTGAAGTTGCTGGAGAACTGTATTGACAATGATAGTTTCTGATTCTGTTACACTGTTCAACCGCCGTACCATCGCCAACAGGCAAGTCATCCTGTGTAATAGCGCTCTTTGTACGCTAGGTTTATGTGGTGGTGGTGGTCCAAAAAATACAAATATATGTAGATAAAAAGATTAAAAGAAATCTGCAAGCAATAGTCCTCCGTATTGGTTCTATGGAAGCATATAAGAGTCCATTTCTGTGGTATTGATGTTGGTGGGATTTTTGCCATTGGTGTTGAATGGGACCAGCAGCACACCTGAATGGCTGAGTTGTCTGATCGCACATGGCATAGGTAATAGAGCCAACAGGTACTTTCTTGATCTATGCTGGATCTGAACTTCACTGTGTAACTATTGGACTAATGACACTTAATAGTGAACATCAGTTCCTTTAATTATTTTTTTATTCCAGCTACATAACCCGCTAAGGATCTCATACTGTGACTTTGCTTTCAGGGATATGTAAAACTTTATGTATTTTTAAAGATCTGCTGTCCCTATTACAAGCCTCATTTTTGCACAGCATTAAAAGCTTTTCCAGTTAGGGTTTTATTCATTCTCTTGATCTGAGTTATCTCAGAGTAGCCACTTTTGCTGCACTCTGCTTTGGTGATTATTGTTCTTGACATTTTTCTCCATGGAAAAAGAGGAAACTTTCTTGTGACTGTATTGTGCTCTTCCAATCATATGCAATGTACAGCATCTTCACTATCTACTGATATCATTTCTGAGGCTAATCTATTGTAAAATTAGATTTTAAAAATGGACACAGTTACCACATTTACATGCCAGTGCCAAAGGACTCATGAAGTAATTCAGATACTGTACAATTCCTTGTGTGGAAATCACTGCAAAATTCATTTGTAAGTGACATGTAAACCATGCAAATTAGCAGGGATTCTTTCTCAGTTTGATCCATCTTTCAGAGGTTGTTACCCTCCCAATCTGATTGCTTTAAGAACACAGATTGTCCTCTCTTGATGGTGAAACTGCTTTAATCCCTTTTTCCAAAGGTCAACTAATCTCCAGTTTTAAGTGCAATAGATGCAAATACAGTTCTCTTGCAATGCTCCCTCTAATTTAATTCTCTCCTAAGCTTTCATGTATAAACCTAGTAATGGATCAAGTTTGGAAGGGGTCAAAAGGTTTCTGTTCTAGTAAAATTTAAATTGACATCACATACTGATAATGGTGTTCTCTACTTTACTATAAACACTAGCTACTACTATATTGGCATATCATTCTGTACAGTAACACTAATATTCTAAGTTGAGGCACATAATATTCTTTGCTTGTTGGCAAACCTAGCACTTGCAACCGAAATAGAGTAGAGACAAAAATACATTAATTTTGTTCATGGCTGTAGTGCAGTGTCTTCGGCTTAATTTTTTTGTTCCATCATCTCTAAATGTACACATTTGTAGACTAAAAATATGCATTCAAACTGCATATGAATTTCAAGTTAATAACTCCTTGAATTATACATGGAAGAGGCCTCAATAAAGTCTAAATATTATCTTCCACTCCAGCCTACTTGGAGAAAAAGACCCTGTAAAACCTGCTGTATAGATCAGATTTTATTCTTTTCATTCTTTTTGGCTTACAGTCCTTCACATCTTTAAAGAGGAGAGAGGGAGCACCCTACCATCCTATTGATTATAAACAAGAGAATGGCAAACACATAGTGAAATATTGGCAACATCTTTCTTCCAGCTGAAACACGTTTGTGATGGCCTCCAGAGTTAGAGCAAGCTTCATTGTTAAATTCTAAAGAGGGCTGGCGTTATCAGCCAGGGACGCTTACAGGATTTGATTGATAAATTTACTACTCTTGTGGATTACCTCTTCCTTTTGTGCAGGTCTCCAGCTGTATGTCTGGGCTGGGTCCTGACAGAATCCAGAACCTACGTCTATACTAATTTACTGTGAAGTACTGAGGAGCCAGAGTATTGTTACACAAGCCATTGTGACATAGAGAACAGGGTCTGGATTTTGTTGGATGGCACTTTTTCCTCTTTGGAGCACAGTCTTTCTTACAACTGATTTTTGCTATTTCCTGACATTCTGAAAGTGTTGTTATGACTAGTTAAGGAATATATGGCGATGTATTCTCATAAAAGACAGTGTTACTGATTACTTTAAAAAAACAAATATAGTTGTACACAGCACAGCTTTTATGCAGAGCATTTCAAATAACTTTGTTCTAATCCCTGTCTAACTCCCTGTGCTGGCATCACTACAGTCAAGCAGGAAAAGAACTTAGTATTACATTGGGCAACACTGGGACACCCTAGCGTATCCCCCAAGAAGTCCCGGTGACTATTTTTGAACTAAGGTGCTGCCCTGAGGATTGGAATCCGCTATAGAGATTATTTTAAATCAAAATGGTCCTTTCTTAATGACAAGTGAGGCATTAAGTAGATGGGCAGCTTTTTAATTCTCAAAACACAAAGGAATTAAGGCCAACAGAAACTTTGGTGCTAGTGAATGTCTCTGTTTTTGCATGCAGTGTTGTTGTAGCCATGCTAGTCCCAGGATATTAGCAAGAGAAGGTGGGTGAGGTTCATATCTTTTATTGGACTGACTTAATTTGGTGAGAGATACAAGCTTTCGAGCTACACAGAGCTCTTCCTGAAGTCTGGGAAAAGTACTCAGAGCATCACAATTAAGGACAAGACTGAATCAATAATTTAGCCATAAGCAATTTGCACATATTCTACGGGCCCGTTCAAGGTGAAGTGATCCATTAACCCCTTTGTAGTCGTAGGACAAAGAGGGGGATAGTGTGTTACAGTGTGTTGCAATAAACCATAAATCCAATGTCTTTATTAATACCATGATTTTTAACGTCTGGAAAAGCTTTGAACGTAAGTTCCCAGGCTCGTCTTTTGGAAACGTTGTGCAGGTTTCCTTTGAAGATGAGAACTGAGAGGTCAGATACAGAGTGATCGCGTTGTGGAAAGTGTTCACCCAAAGGTAACGTGGTGGTGTTGTCTTTTATTATTTGTATTTTTCTATGTGAGTTCATTTGAGAGTGTAGTGATAGTCTAGTTTCACCCGCGTAGTTGTTGCTGGGTCATTTAATGCTCTGGATGAGGTACACCACATTGTGAGAGGCATGTGTAGGACCCCTGGATCCTGAAAGGTAGGGATGTGTGTGTGTGTGTGTGTGTGTGGTTGGGGGGGTTGGGGTAGAGGGGTTGGTCATCGCGGCAGTGGAGATGTGTGCAGGTTTTGTATCTGTTGTTCTAGCAGGCTGGTGCTGCTTTGAGTTGGTGTGTCCTGGTCTATAGGGAGCTTGCTTCTGAGGGAGAGGTTGGAGGGTTGTTTGAAGGTCACTAGAGGGGGTTCACGAAGGGGTCTCCATCGAGAATGGGCGTAGTTGTTTGATGGTACCCCCCTATGGTTTCCAGTGTGAAGTGATAGGTGACAACTGGGGTGTGTGATCGGAAGGGGTTTTATTTCAGTGTTGAAGCAGGTTCTCTTGAGGTATTTGGATGGCCCATTTTTTGGTGAAGTGTCCTTGTTTAGGGAAGGCAGTTTTGCGCATTAAGGAGTAAATCCTGGACTTTCTCTTTGAAATATATTCTGTGCCTGTCTGTAGAGAACAGATACCTTGGTGTGTTTGGGGTGGTTGCTAGGTCTATGAAGGCAGGTAATCTGTGGATTTCTTGTATATAGTTGTCTATAAGGTTTTGCTGGAGTAAGGACTGCAGGATCACACTTTTATTTTGTTGCTGCTTTAGATAAATGACTGTAAAATGTAGTCAGTGTGTCTTTCACTGGATTTGCTATGACTAAAAACCTCCTCTGAACAGTCCGAATGTGCCCTGCCAGCCTGCAATGGCTCGCCGCAGCTTTGAAATCCATTTCCAACAATGTTAAGAATTAAAAAGCCACAAAAGCCGACCTGTACATTTGTGCTGTATGAGGACTGCTGATACACAGCAGAGCTGTCATTTTAAGAGGAAATCATCCATCATCTGCCTGCTAGTCCTCAATAATCACCTTCTATTACAGTCAGATAGAATCTTCAATCGGTGGCATGGTGCCAGTTTTTCCACAGTTCCCAGTTTCCTGTTCTTTACAGAGATATTCAAAATAAATCGCCATTCAACTCAACAAATGTAGCATTTGAGGAGAATGTTATTGTCCGTTAGCATGTTACCTCCAAAGAAAATCCAGGCTGGGATGTAATTTGAAGAATTAAACATTGTTAACCAATTCCCCCGCCCGAACTGCATTTCATAATTACTATTGTTGTTTTCATACACATGGATGCAATGTAAAACTTGAAAGACGTTGAGCAATGACCCTATTATTAACAGTATAAGCAGTGACCTGATTAGAAGGATTCCATGAAGCAGAAAGGTAAAGGTGCCAGTACAAGGGGAAGTCATGGAGATAAAATGCATAGGGAAAATGGCAAAGGTTAAGAAATAGTTTGGTTGTTTTTATAGCATATCTCTGTACTGTTGCTTGGAAAAAATGCATACTATTTTATATTTTTGAAAAAATATTTTTCAAAGTGTCTGACTCCTTAAATATTTTTTTTTCCATCCAGCTGTGAAATAAAACACAACAGAGTAGTGAACTGAATCTCTCCCTATCATTTACAGTGCTAATGGTAACCTCTGCTTTATGCATACCATTCCGTATGCTTTATAGCCTTCACTGAAGAGCAGTTCTTACCTTTTGCACAAAGCTGAAGTGCTGCACTAAAGCAAAGACATAGACACACATCAGTGGTTTATCCTTTTGGAAAATAAATAATAGTAAAATTGTAAGATAGTAAAAAAATATAGTAAAATTTCTCTCTCTTCCTCATCTTAAAATAAGTAAGTAGGAGTTTGGTTCTGTATTCAAAGTGTAGTGTCCTACTTTGTGATTAAAACTAGATAGTGTATTTTGAGAGCAGTGCACAGTACATACTTGAATTCACCAAAGGAAAATAGGAAATAATTCACTCTGGCTTGAAAAGGGTGGGGATTTCTTTGTTTCTTTTTATATTTATTCAGGAAAAGCTGACAATCGTCCCACATTTAATGAACAACACCATCAATCACTGTGCTGACAATGAGCGGAAAAGAGAGGTAGATGTCAGACTGACGACATATTGCTTTTTTCAGCTAGGATCTGGCTGTTTATAACACTTCATTGGCCCAGCACTTGCTGGATTGGGACAGGAACAGAAAGAAGAGCCAGAAATTGGGTGGGAAGCTGCTTTGGCTTTTGTGCTGTGCAACCTGAAATAATCCTCGAACACATGGTAGCTATGGTGTAACTTTCACAATTTTACTTGGCCAGCTGATGCCATTTTCCTGTCTCGTATCGAGACTGTGGAAATCGGATTTGGTGGCTGAGAAAAGCCTACATTGCAACCTTAAAATCTGGTCTGAGTTAAGGGTAGCACATAGCAGTAACAATGGCCCACCATCCCTCTCCAGCTCCCCTCACTCTGAGGAGGCAATCAGGTACTTCACCCCATTTCATGAAGCAGTTTACTCTACCCTATGTGCCCAGTCAGCTCCTCTAGCTGGAGCATGGAGCTAGAACTGTTTTTATTGCACCCTCCTTGACCACTTGCCAGCAGTGGTGAGTAGCCCGTAACTTTCCCTTCCACAGTCAGGATAAGCAGGGTTGATCAGTGGGGTTGTGGGCTGGAGAAGGGCCTTTGTTCCCCTTTGTGACAGTCTAGTCCACCGGGAGGAGGACACAGAAGGATTTTAAAGCTCCAGTCATGAAGGACGAGATGTGGTCTCAGATTGGTTGGCTGTGGAGACAAAGGCTCTGACCTAACATAGAAAGAGAACATTCTGAGCTGTGCCTGATCATGTTACCGGGAGGTCATCTTCATCCTCCTCAGGTCCTCGGTCTGCAAAATGTGGGTTAGCCCAATTAGCTCTTAAAATAGCAGTTTAAATGCCTAACTCGGGAGATGTTTCCTTCTGCCCAGGATTTGTATTTTAAAATACTCATCCACCAAAAAAGGAACGGATGCCAACTCCAGCTTAAATACCTGGCCTGTCATTACCACTGTGTCACCCCCTATCAAGCTGTTATGACGCCGTTATTTTCATCATCAGCATAAAACTGGAGCAGCATCATGGTGAATCGAGTACAGTTTCTTTTCAGCCTTTTTAGAAAGAACAGTATTATTAGCAACAGCTTCGTTTATTGGCCTGCTGCATGACCTTGAGCAGGACGCGTCCCCTCTCCATGCCCTTCTTTTCGCTCCCACATGGACTTTCTCTTGTCTGTGTAGATTGTAAATGCTTCAGGGCAGTGACTGTCTCGCAGCATCTGGTCCAATGCTCAAAAAATAGGAGGGAAAATCTTGGAAAATTTCAGTTATTTTAATTTTCATCGATTCCAAGGCCAGAAAGGACCATTGTGACCATGTACCCTGAGCTCCTGTAGAAAGCAGGCTAGTGAACTGCCTCAAAATAATTCCTTCCAATCTCGATTTAAAAATGGTCAATGATGGAGATTCCACCATGGCCCTTGGTAAATTGTTCCAATTTTGCAGGTTTCAGAAAGGATCAATTTTCTGCTTCAAATATTTTGGTGATGATATTTATTGAAATTTTTCATTTAAAAAAAATTGTGAGTTTTTCCCCTCTCCCTCTTTCTACCATTATTTCTTGTTCCCATTTTGCCACAGAAGAAAAGGAGGGGCCGGGGGAAGAAGATTAACATTCAGTTTTTGATTTGAGTGGTTGAGTTTCATGTTTCCTTTGGCCACTCTTGAACTATGCCAAAGGGGAGGAGGTTTTGAAAAATGAGTGGCAGAAGGAAAAATGGAGAAATCCCATCTCTGGACTGGATGACATTCATTCTAATGCATTTGGTGGTGAAAAGGTGGGGAAGCTTTTTTCAATAAACAAAAATGGGAAATTCTGAAAACTTGTAATTAAAAGTTTTTGGTTTCAAAAAATAAAAGGCAGCTTTTTTCAGTTGGAGAAAACCTTCAAACAAAAAATGTGGACCAGAGTCTTTAACCATCCTCTGCGCGAGCACTGAACAGCAATGCCTCTGAAGTTTGGAGAGTTTTATGTAGGGGTTCAGCATGGCAGTTTTCCCTTCCTATGGGTTTTCTGTGAAAAGAAGTAATATAACCCTGAAGGAAGTAGCTCCACAACTGGGTTTGGTCTGGTCCAGATGGGAAAGTCTTACTCCAACGTCCCAGGCACTTAGTACCTTTATAGTCTCAAACTGGCGTATCAGGCATCTCTGCCAAATGAGTGGATGATCTCTATTTACTTTGAACAAGAGTTTACACCACCCCAGTTGCTCCCTCCCCAGCAGAGAAGCCAAGGATGGACAGGCTAGGTCAGTGGCTCTCAAACTTTTTTACTGGTGACCTCTTTCACACAGCAAATCTCTGAGTGTGACCCCCATTATAAATAAAAAACACTTTTTTATATATTTAACACTATCATAAATGCTGGAGGCAAAGTGGGGTTTGGGGTAGAGGTTGGCAGCTCGTGACCCCCCATGTAATAACCTCGCGACCCACTGAGGGGGGGGGGTCCCAACCCCCAGTTTGAGAACCCCTGGGCTAGGTAGACTGAACCTCCTTCCCCATGCTAAGGGGTGGTGCCTTCATGTTAGGATGGGATGGGAGAAGGTTACTCTACTGCTGCTCCTGCTTTCTCTGCGCTATGGCTAGAGAGAAGACCTAGCTCTCTAGGGCTGTCAGAAACACATCATCACTGAACAAAAATAGAGTTTAAAAAAATCACCTTTTATAGCCCCTGTTGTGCAAGATGCAACCTGGCTGGGTTCAGTCCCCAGCTCTGCCATAGACTTCCTGTCTGGGCAAGTGCTCAGTCTTCATATGTCTCCATTCCCAGCACTTCCTAACCTCCTGGGAGTGCTGGGAGGGTAACTACATTACAAAGATTGTCAGGTGCTATGTTAACAGCCATCTTGAAATACCTTTAATAGATTGGAATAAACGATGTATGTGAGCTTCCACATACAAGCATGGAGAACTACATATACAATCCATCTTGGAACACTCTTGCAGAATTTCAGATCCAATAAACTCACAGGTAAAACTCCCCCTTTTAGGTAGTGTCGTCCCTGTTTGATACTTACGCAATGGATAATATTCTTCACCTACGCAGTAATGCGAGTCTAATCAAACCAAGATATCGATGCAAGTTAGGAATGTTCTCTGCTTTGTTTTGCTGGCTCAGAACAGTGCATGCGAGAAGACATAACTGAGTGGATAATAGTATCAGAGGGGTAGCCGTGTTAGTCTGGATCTGTGAAAGCAGCAGAGAATCCTGTGGCACCTTATAGACTAACAGAGGTTTTGGAGCGTGAGCTTTCGTGGGTGAATACCCACTTCGTCAGACGCCAGGTAGTGGAAATTTCCAGGGGCAGGTATATATATGCTAGCAAGCAAGCTAGAGATAACGAGGTTAGTTCAGTCAGGGAGGGTGAGGCCCTGTTCTAGCAGTAGAGGTGTGAAAACCAAGGGAGGAGAAACTGGTTCTGTAATTGGCAAGCCATTCACAGTCTTTGTTTAGTCCAGAGCTGATGGTGTCAAATTTGCAAATGAACTGAAGCTCAGCAGTTTCTCTTTGCAGTCTGGTCCTGAAGTTTTTTGCTGCAGGATGGCCACCTTAAGGTCTGCTATAGTGTGGCCAGGGAGGTTGAAGTGCTCTCCTACAGGTTTTTGTATATTGCCATTCCTGATATCTGATTTGTGTCCATTTATCCTTTTCCGTAGTGACTGTCCAGTTTGGCCGATGTACATAGCAGAGGGGGCATTGCTGGCATATGATGGCGTATATTACATTGGTGGACGTGCAGGTGAATGAACCAGTGATGGTGTGGCTGATCTGGTTAGGTCCTATGATGGTGTCGCTGGTGTAGATATGTGGGCAGAGTTGGCATCGAGGTTTGTTGCATGGATTGGTTCCTGAGCTAGAGTTACTATGGTGCGGTGTGCAGTTGCTGGTGAGAATACGTTTCAGGTTGGCAGGTTGTCTGTGGGCAAGGACTGGCCTGCCACCCAAGACTGTGAAAGTGTGGATCATTGTCCAGGATGGGTTGTAGATCCCTGATGATGCGTTGGAGGGGTTTTAGCTGGGGGCTGTATGTGATGGCCAGTGGAGTCCTGTTGGTTTCTTTCTTGGGTTTGTCTTGCAGTAGGAGGCTTCTGGGTACACGTCTGGCTCTGTTGATCTGTTTCCTAATTTCCTCGTGCGGGTATTGTAGTTTAGAGAATGCTTGGTGGAGATTTTTGTAGGTGTTGGTCTCTGTCTGAGGGGTTAGAGCAGATGCGGTTGTACCTCAGTGCTTGGCTGTAGACAATGGATCGTGTGATGTGCCCGGGATGGAAGCTGGAGGCATGAAGGTAGGCGTAGCGGTCGGTAGGTTTTCGATATAGAGTGGTGTTAATGTGACCATCGCTTATTTGCACCGTGGTGTCTAGAAAGTGGACCTCCCGTGTAGAATTGGATCCAGGCTGAGGTTGATGGTGGGTGGAAGTTGTTGAAATCGTGGTGGAATTTTTCTAGAGGTCTCCTTCCCATGGGTCCAGATGATTGAAGATGTCATCAATGTAGCGTAGGTAGATGAAGGGGCGTGAGTGGATGAGAGCTGAGGAAGCGTTGTTCCAGGTCAGCCATAAAAAATATTGGGCTGGCTATTGTGGGGCCATGCGGGTGCCCATAGCAGTGCACTGATCTGGAGGTATATAGTTGTCATCAAACTTGAAATAGTTGTGTGTGAGGATAAAGGCACAGAGCTCAGCACCAGTTGTGCTGTGGCATCATCAGGGATACTTTCCTAACAGCTTGTATATTCCATCTGTGTGTGGGATGTTTGTGAGAGAGCCTCTACATCCATGTAGGATGTGTGTTTGCCTGGGAGGGTGACCAACTGCGCGTTGTAGTTTCTCAGGAAATCGTAGTGCGTGTCACAGGAGATAGCTCGGAGAGTGGCTGTTCGGCGATAGGGTCTGAGTAGAGAGATAGCTGGGAGTGCTGGTGGCATAGGGTCTGAGTAGAGAGTCCACATATCCAGACAGTCCTTCAGTGAGAGTGCCAATGCCCGAGATGATGGGGCGTCCAGGATTTCTGGGTTTGTGGATCTTGGGTAGTAGATAGAATAACCCTGGTCGGGGCTCTAAGGGTATGCTGATTTTTTCTGGTGTTAGTGTAGGGAGTGTCCTGAGTAGATGGTCCAGTTTCTTAGTGTATTCCTCAGTGGGATCTTGATGGAGTGGAAAACATCACACATCCACACGAGCTTTTTGTCTGTGGCATGTCTTTTGCTTCCCTGAAATGCATTCGACATATAAGAGAATGCTGCCACCCTTACTGCTGACTTGTCAAATGTAACCTTCTGCTGACAGTATGCATGGTTTGATGATGGATCCAGCACACAAGTTACATGATATTTGGCTTTCTCGAGATATGTGACTTCTTTGATACAAGTTGTCCAGGGCAACCTGTCTTGGAATAATGTTTCAGATCACCTTCTGGATCTTTGGTTTTTCTGCTGAAACATAGTTGTGCTTCTAGTTCCAGTTACTGAGTTGGACAAGGTTGGTATAAGGAAATATAAGAAGACTGATGCTGAATTGAGGTATAATTGTAAGAATAAGGCATCCTGCACATGGAAAGCACCTAGTGGGATGGAAATACTGACTATACTGAGCTCAGGGAAACGGCCGCCCTTGCATCTCCTCCATCATTTGAAACAAATGAAAACTGGGCCGATAAATTTCATGATCTATTCCCAGATGTTTTGTTTTTAAAGGAAAATTTCCGTACGTGCAAACTAACTGCAAACTAGAAATGTAATTGCTATGAAACTTAAAACTATCTAGAGAAAATTATAGCTACTCGATGAAATATATATTTTCTCAGCATAAAAGAAAGAACATTCTCATCCAGAAATGGTATGTAAATAAATAAACTCTAATTGGTTTGACAATGCCCCTTTTCCTGGCAGTGCCAAGAATCCTAGCATTGTAATTACACAGTTCTGGGCAGACATGTGGTTTCCATTAAGAAAGACTTGTGATTGACTGAGTTCATGATCCATGTCAGAAAAAACACATCAATGTCTTTATAAAAAGAAAAAAAAATAGATCCAAATTTACTTCTAACTTCATGAGAACTGGGCATTTGTAAATAGTTTTAAAGCAGTCTGATGAATGGGATAAGTGAAGCAGGTCACTATCAGGAAAGCACGCCAAGTTGATATTTGTATATAATCTTAGATGAACTAAATGGAATTACTTGCATTTCTACAAGGAAAAGAAACAAATTCTTGCATTCTTTTGATGGATATATATATTTTTAAATCTTCTGTTCCAAACCATTTTTTTCAGTTGTTTCTTTTCAGCAACATTATGTTTCTAAATGTTTTCAATTAAAATGAAAAATATGTTCAAAATCTTAACATATTGTGTTTGGCTTGCATCATACAAGAACACTAAAACAAAGCTAATACACTTACAAGTTTTGAGAGCAGAAAACTGCAAATGTTTTTCTATGTGGAAGAAAAACTGGTTGGTTTATGAAAGGGAGCAATTTTAAACTAAAAATCTAATGACTTTGCCTTAATCACTGAAAGTGACTAAAATGTTGGATAATTTATTTTCTGCCTTTGCATAAATACTTTTAAAATGACAAACATTTTAGGAGGCTGCCAAATACTGTCATTTCTTGGCAACCTTAACATTTTATGCTAGATGTATTTTCCTGACAACAAAACAATTCTGTCTGTTCCCCCCGCCCCTTGAAATACTGTTTTGTCAAAAAATAGTGGCAAAATACATGCTGATTTCTTTTAAATGGATAATATCTGTGATGGCTTAAAAAAGTGATTTATTTAGACTATTAAAAAATATGAATAGGTCACCAACCTGGTGAACAGTAAGATTTCTTTTGTTGGAAGTTGATTTTTTGCAATAGTACCCATATCAATAAATAGATATTTGAATATTTTAGGCTTCCTTGTAGGGAGAAAGAATGGTCTAATTAGAGTGGTTTTCAACCTTTTTTCAGTTGCGGCCCCCTAAAAGATTTCTAATGGAAGTACAGACCCATGTGGAGATCTTAGAGATTTTCTGTGGACCCCCAGGTATCCACGGACCACGGGTTGAAAACCACTGGTCTAATGATTAAGTCATCAGGCTGAGAATCCAGGAGATCTGTGTTTTATTTCTGGCAGCGCTGCAGACTTCTGGTGCAAACCAAGGGTGCTGGAACCTTTGCTCCACACCCTCAGCTGTGCCCTGCCAGTCAGTCCCCTACCCCACACCCTCAGCAGTGCCCCTTGCTGCCTCATCCACCCTAGATGGGGTCTCTAGGAGCCAAGACTCTGGCCCCCTCCAGGCCCCTACTTGCCCCTCTCTTTGCCATGGCTTTCTCCCAGCAATGATCCCAGAGAGGCGCCTTTGCTAGCTGAAGTGCGAACCCAAGCACCAGCTGCTGCTCAGTGGAAAAAGCCAAATCAAGCAGGGCAATCTGCTGCCAGAGGTGCCACCCAACCACAAGGCCTTGCAGAGTCCAGGCCTGCCCCTGCCCAATGGCTGCCAGCTCTCTGCAAGCCTCTCTGGGAACCGTAGTTTTCATAGCCCATTAGGGTGGCCAGCAGCAGCCTGGAGGTGTTAGCTGCCTTTTGGCACTGTGTGAGCAGGAAGGGACAGGCGCTGCTTCCAGCTGCAGGGGGAAGGGGATGAGCTTTGCAAAGACACGGGCCAGATCAGCCCTCCCCTTTACTGCTGGAAGCAGACCCCGTCCCTTCCTGTCCACACAGTGCCGAAAGGCTGCCGCTGGCCATAAGCCCTGGCAGAAATTGGAGGGGGGGACGCGGATGTTTCTTTTGTTAAAAAGTGGGGGAGAGATGGCCCCTGGCTCTGATGTGAACATGGGCAAGTCACTTCATCTACCTTGTGCCTCAGTTATCTATACCCATCTGGTGATAATACGATGCTACTTCACACAGGTGTTGAGGATGAAATCCATGTATTGTCCATGAATGGTCATGAGGAGGGCTATACAAACACTGAGAGAGACAGATGCAAAGGGTTTTAAGTGTGCAGTGCCTATTCCAATAATGTAGGCATGTAGCTCTGTGTCTAAGATGGCTCACTCCGCCCAACTGGGTGCTCCAAAATACGTACTTTGTCCCAAAATTCAAAGAAATGTTACCTGGGCCTCAAAGATCATTCTTGATTAAAATACACCTCTACCCCGATATAACGCGACCCGATATAACACGAATTTGGATATAGTGCGGTAAAGCAGCACTCCAGGGGTGTGGAGCTGCGCACTCCAGCGGATCAAAGCAAGTTCGATATAACGCAGTAAGATTTTTTGGCTCCCGAGGACAGCGTTATATCAGGGTAGAGGTGTGTAGTGTGGAGTCGCACACATTTCTAACATGCCTCTGAAGGTTTAGATGATCAGAAAGCAGGGCCTTTATAAAGTTCCTGGAGCAAATTGACTCACAGGAAGACATTAGATAGTCCATTTCCGAATTTGATTGGGCACAAGAGACCTGTACCACAAGGAAACCACTTTGGACTAAGAGCATTATCCACTTGGGATTTCTTTGCTTATTGCTTGCTTGCTAGAGTCTCTTTGGAAATGTGTCTTCTTTCAGTCATTTGAAGCTATCACTCCAAACTGCCCATGACTCAGGCAAATTGGCTTTTCTGCGCACCTTTTAACTATCTAGCCCAGTGTGTTAAATTAGACATAGAACTGAATTCTATCCAGAAATTTTGACTTTGAGCATTTATTATAAATAAAAACGGATTTAAATAACCTAGTTTGACATTACAACATGTAATCAACAGAGTTTTGAGAGAGAGAGTTTATGGGGTGCTGCTTTAATGTAGGAACCAAGTTTAGAAATGTGGGTGCACATCTTGAAAATCTGTGTCCTACTGAATATGCAAAAATCCTGCAGTTGTGTGCCAGATTGTTAACTGCACAAGTGAATGACCACTCCTGTGGGTGGCGCATGCAAAGGCCGGCTTCTAGTAGATGGGCCACAAAAATGTGCACACACGCTTGAAAATCTGGGGCTAGGACCGAGTTTGCAAATGCAGACAATCTGTGCAGGTTGTTTGAATGAATTTTTGAAGTATGAACCTGATCTCAAACCCATTGAAGTTAATAGGCGACTTCGTACTTTTGGATCAGGCTCTATATGCTTTAAAAGATGTGGTCTGCATGAAGCTATTTTGGAAAATCTCAGTCCTGACTTTCTTCTCAAATTGGCCCTTTCCGATATGAATCATATTGTAAGGGCCTTTTGGAGTCGGTGGGGCATTGGAGTGCCCAGTAATTGCAGAATCAATCTCTTAGTCTTAAAAATGATAAGCAGTTCTTGGAGTCAATGCATGTTTTATTAAAAATGCTTTTCAGAGAAATTATTTTTTTGCCTGTAATTTTTTATAGTACAGTTTCATTAAACTGTGCTTTCCCACTCTGGATAGTAGATTTTATATGATTATTGAAATGTCCTCTTTGTGAGATTGCAAAAGAACAATTGTCTGGTTAAAAGCCTTGGTACATCTGTTAAAAATAGGAACCCCCAGACTAGTCATAGGGTCAGCAACATGCAGATTGTAAAAGAAAAACTTAAACTGTGGAAAAAGAGTAAGTTTTTGCCTGTTCAGTTTTGCTGCGCATTTGCATGTTTGGCTACATTGGTTTTCAGAGCTAGAGGGCTGGTGAAATATCTGACTTTGTTGACACCAAAGTCTTCCTGGGTAAGCAGAGGGCCACAGAACCGTCCTCCTCAAACTGAAATTCTTCATAGGCCAAGACACTAGACTAGGACTCAGGAGATCTGCGCTCAGTCCTCACCTGTGCTCCAGGGAGTATGATGACCATGCGTTACTCACTTTAGGGCTTGATCATGCAAGGCACTGACCACTCAGGTATTTTAATGGGTCAGGACCAAAGCATGTGAATAGGCCCTTTGAAGTCAACAGTATTTCTTAGTAAGAAGCCCTGGTGCAGACAGGACTAAGAAGAGGATTTTCCCTGAGCGTGCACAGAGGCTACATTAGCAGCCTGGCCCAGCTTGCTTTGCTAATCCCCTGCTGTTGCACCAACGAGGTCACTCCGGCGTTCGGACTCTTTCTCCAGTTCTGTTCATCATACTACCAATGGGGCACTGAGCACGGGTTAGAGTGTTTACTGGAGCCAGGAGCATTTAGCACCTTGCAGGATAATGTGTAATATGCCTCAGTTCTCTCTCTGTTCTGAGGAGAATAATGCTTTGCCGTCTAATTGGGGATGTGTGTATAATAAAGAGGATACATTCATTAGTGCTGTGATGGTGCTCGGTGCTATGGCACTGGGAGACACCCTCAATAAATATGTGGAAAATGACTACCTGAAGTTAACCTGAGCAGCAGGGAACTCAGCACTTCTGAAAATCAGGCCAGTCATTTGACGGTTAACTTCAGGCTCTTGTTCCATGTCCATTGTGTTTGCACATGATTGAATGTAGTGGCAATGACAGCAGCAAGGTGTTCCTTTCCCCCCCCCCGCCTTGTTACCTTCTGATACTAGCTCAGCGGGGGTGTCACAGAGTGGAGACGGCTGGGTGGGAATGCAAATCGAGCTTGATACTTGTATAAGAAGAGGAGGAATACCCACATAATCCCCTGTGAGAACCTGGCAGGTCTTGCCATTGTCTTGATGCATTTGGGGCTTTGTAGGTTTTGAAGGGCTGTGACTAACAGACCAGTGAATGGTGCACTTTTGGACTCTCCTCAGAATGTAAAGCTGTTCAGACTAGCATTAGTGAGTGGTAGGTAAGACTTCAGATCTGCTCCAACTGTGCTATCTTGCGGGGATGGGAAAATCCAGGGAGCCTTGCAGAAAGGCCCCAGGATCAGTGGTTCTGGGGCCATATTCCCTGGGATGTTCAGGTTCTGCTTGGTTAAGAGGCTATGCTCCCTTCCCCTTTCTATACAGTCACTAACCCCTTCTTTTACAGGGATGACATCTCTGGTTTTCAGTGGTTTCAAAGCTGCAGCTACTGGGTAAATATTCAAAAGGTTCTGTGGAGACTAAATCCTCATTTCAAGTTGCGTAGGAGCTTCTGAATGTTTTACCCATTTGTATTAATTTGTCTCTTGCTTGATATTTATGGGGAAAGGTTAGGGCTAGGAATGGAGCTGATTTAGATGGGGACTTTTGCACTCTTTGTGATGCAGGATATGATCCTCTTCATATAAAACCAAACTCAACAGCTGCTGAAAATCCTTTAAAATTAAAAAGAACACTTGGAAAATATTTTTAAAGCTTTATGCTGAGATCTGAGCAAATTGCACATTTTTTGTGTTTTTATTCATGCTCAGTCTTGAGCTGAGACACCAGAACCATCTGACTTGTTAGTTCCACCACCAGAAACATAAAATCCCCGGTGGAAATAGATGTGCTATAGTATTGGAGTGAATTTTTTGGCAGGAAAAGGCATCATTTGTCTGAAGTTACAGAAAATTCCTCTTCCAGGGTCTGGTGTAGATAAGAAATTACTCCATTCATGTTTGGCGGATAAACCCCCATACGAAGGCGCCAGGACTTTTCCAAATGGGTTAGAAACTTCTCTTTTTACCAGCTCTTGACAGATGTCATCCCTGCTTGAGAATCTCAGTCCACCAGTCAATACACCTTGCTACATTTACCTAAACAGCATGTCTTCCTCCATGTTGTTGCATCCACGCAATAATTAAATGTGCCTTCAAACAGTATTGGAGGTGGGTAGTCTTTGAGCTTATTGACTAATTAGTTTAGCTTTGTCCTGTAGCTTCCCATCACTGTGTAATCAATATTCCTCTAGAGAACATTCTGCCAATACTGGAAACAGATACCTCCTGCCTTAAGGTATGGCCTCACGGCCATTTAGGTTCTACTGTAAAATAGTTTTAGTGAGAGTATAGAGTCAGTTACGCTTTCAGGAAGGCTGATATATGAATGTACCTTTTCAAAAAGCATATTTATATGCACAAAAATGACTCCTCATATGTCCTCTGGTTCCTTTTTTTTTCTCTCTTTAAATCTTTGGGTTTCCAAGAAATGTAACCAAGTAAGACAAAGCTTTTCAGTGCAGCTGCCAAATAGAACGTTTGTTTTATTTAAATATCGTCCTTGGAAAGCAATAAACTTACATTTGAAAAAATTACAATGGGGGATTAAAGTGTAATGAAAAATGCTGAGTTTAGGTACAGTTACCTCTTCTGAGGGGAGAGAGTGTTCTAGAAAACTTCATAATGAAGTGAATGTGTTTTAATGCACATTAGAATTTTTAATTCTCTAGCTGTTTCTGCTGACTGCTTTAAAAATGTTGTATGCAGTGTTGTTGTAGCTGTGTTGGTCCCAGGATATTAGAGAGAGAGAGAGAGAGAAGGTGGGTGAGGTAATATATTTTACTGGACCAACTTTTGTTGTCTTGTTTATCTCGATCACCAGCAGAAGTTGATCCAATAAAAGATTAAAATGTGGCTGTCGTACGCTTTTTGGACTTAAGCTACACCCTGCTGCTTAAACTGTCTTATTTATTCTAATGTAAGCAGAATTTTAAATTAATAATAGGATGTACATTCTTCTTGAATATATATTCAGGAAGAACATACATGGATGGATATATATAAATAAATACAGTATTATATGCATTCAGAAGTGATATGAAATAATCATTCAGACCTACCAAATATTAATTCTTATACATGTTTGCGGTTTTGTGTATAAAAATAGCACTTTGAGATCTACTGATGCCAAACACTGTATCAGAGCTTGTGTGTATGTTTAAAAAGGAATCTTTTCTGATCTTGCAGCAGCAGAATAATGATAAGAAGGTGTTTAAAACAGAAGTGGTAATAACTTTTCTAGTACCGCTGAATCAATGATATTGAGAAAAGTCTTGGGGCATTTCAATTCCTGTACCTCATGTATGCTGTAATAGTGCACAGTGCTACAATGACATCTATTGTAGCACAACCACTACACATATTAGGATATCAAGCTGGGAGTTTTTGTTTGTTAGGTAAAGTGGTTTTCAAATTAGTGTTTAAGGAGTTCTAATATTTTAAGCTTACATGAGAATTTGAATAAGAGGTGCTTATATCAGACAATGGTATACAATATTACTTCATGGGATAACATTTAATTAAAATACACTAATTTATGTATTTGTTTATTAGTTTTATCCCTAAAGCAGCAAAAAAAAAAAAGGTGTGATTTTTTTTTTAATGAAAAAATGTAAACGAGGACTTTGGCGTCACTAATAAAGGGAAATTAGCATAAGTTAAAAATTTGTTCTTTCACTTTAGTAATGTTATAAAAATAACTTGAAAATAACTATTTGCTTAGAAGTGTGCTCAGTTTCCATTGAGAAGGTGAAGACGCCAGTCCTATTCTCATTGGTCCCGATTTTGCTACCCTGGCTCATAATGTCATTCAGTGCAATGGGACTCCTTGTAAGGGGCTAGTAATGTGGCAGATTCTCATCTGCTGTCAATTATCTGAGCTCCATTGATTTTGATGGAGTAACGCTAATTTACACTAGCAGAGGAGTCGGCCTGGCATGAGTGAGTGCATTTGGCTCACTAATGTTTAAGGGAGTTTTTACAGTTGGCTTCAATAGGGGGCAAGATTAGGTTGCTGTGGGAATAACCTTCTATTTTCCTCATTTCCTTTTTGGCTTTATTAGGTTTTACCTGATTAGCTCTTGTCTAAAAATATGTTTCCTCTTAGTATTTTAAACATACGAGAAGTTGCAATGCAAAAGCCCCATCTTGATATTGACAAACTTTCCACTGACATTTATGGGAATTCTGCCTGAATAGGGATTGTTAAAATTGGGGCTCAGATTTTTGTCTTGTGGTGATGTTTTATAATAACAAGAGAAATAAGGTTGTTAGTAACCTGCTAATGAGACTATTTTTGTTTGAGGTCCTTTTTTGTTTATATAATATTTATTTTTACACCCTCAGGCCCAGATACTGCAATTTACGGTGGGTTGATCCTGCAAAATTCTGTACTCCTTGGCTCTGATCCAGCAAAGTACTTAATAACCTAGTAGTCTCACTGAAGTTGATGAGACTCTGCTCATGCTTAAAGTTAAACAGGTACTTAAATGCATTGCTGGATGTCTAGCAACTTTGGATAGACCTCTGTATATGGAGCTCCATTGAAGTCAATAGGGCTCTGTATGGACCCAGCTAATTGCAGGATCTTAGTATAAAAGGATGGGTTGGTTTGTGTAAGATTATCTGTTGCCAACTGTCTGTGAACAAGGGGAGAGAAATCAGGAAGCAAAAAACCCCATTACATTATTTCTTAATCTGTATGTACAATTTGTAAAACTAAGATACAAGAAGGTGAATCATTTTGGAGGAAGTCAGTCCACTGCCTGAAAATGAAGTCTCCCGTATTAGTTGCAGTGGAGTAAAATACATGAGAAGACATTCCCTGAGATTCCCCCCCACCCCAACGTTCTCCCTTTGTTACTTATTTACATTCACACTTCTTCACTTCAGTACAGTTTTTAATAAACAGCTTGTGGGGGTTTACTGTTTGTTAATGAACTGTCAATAGACACATGGTTTTAAAAAAAAGAGTTGCCAGTTTTAAGGAAAAGTGTTTATGCCATTAAGACAGAGAGAAAAGCAGCTTTGGCTGAGACTGGTGGTTCTCTCAGTCCTCAGCAGCACCACTTCAGGTTGGCTGTTGGGATTTAGCCTTTAAGCAATAGGGGAAGTGGCAGATTGTTTGCAGAAGAAGTGCCAATAGTCATTAAGAAGAAGTTGTGAAGTGTTTTAAAACATGGCTGTTTGCATTCTCAACAAAACAAGAGCTGGAGTCACACAAAAGTACATATAGAGACAAATGCACATGTTTTTGTGCAAACTTTTCCCGTGTTGACTCAGAAGTGAAAGTGGGACGACCGATGTTCGCTCTTAGTCAAAGCAACTGGGTTTGAAAGTAACTGGGTTTTTTGTTGTTCTCTCTTGCGCTCTCTCTCTGCTGTAAATTATGTATATCATAGATGTGTTTGAATGAGGAAATTGTGCCTGTAAAAAAAAAAAAAAAGTCAGCGGATAAAAAGCAGAGTTGATTTTGAAAATAACGCCCAGTTTTTCTGTGCAGTGAACTTCCAATGCTTTTTAGGCAAAAAGAAAAGAAAATCTTGAAAGCATTTAAGCAGTAAAAGTACATCAAGAAAAAGCTCTCTAATATTAATTTGTTGGCATGAAGTGGTAATGTATATTGGGAAAATGGAACAACTTTTTAAAAAAGCAATATATGATGTCAAAAGTAATACACACTGCTTCAATACATACTGTGTGTCTGTGTGTATTATACATACCTATATGTACATATTGGGCCTGATTCGGAAAGCACTTAAGCACATGAGGTATTCTACCTTTGGTAGTAATCAAACTGATTAACTTTACAATTTTATAATTAAATCATGTATATATATACCTATATGTGTGTATATATCATAAATCCTATAACCTCCTAGTTTTAAAAATAAATTAGCCAAATGTGACTAATACCAATTTGCTCCCATTTGAGACCCTTTAAAATTGACATTTAATTTTGTAATATTTTTCTACTTTTTTTCTTAAAAATTTCATGTATCTTTTTTTTTAAGTCTAGCCTAAGTCACAAATGCATCCTTTTTCTCATGTATATTTGATACCAGGCTCCAGTCTAATCTGATAAAGTGCACTTTGCCTGTGGTGTCTTACAATAAGCTGGCTGCATTAGTGCCGGGAAAAATCAATACCGATTTATAATTTACCATCGCAAAAACCTATCACTTTTTATGACCCTCTATCCTGGCTCATTAATATTACATTAACCCCCCCCCCCCCCACACACACACACTGCAACAGGGTGAAATTGTAAGCCTGTCAGGTTTGCAGTCATAAAGAAAAGTTTAATTGGCCTTAGTTTGGGAATTCGCCTCAGATTTTGTTTACTTATGTGATTTACAAAAAATAGTTACTTGTGGTGGATTTTTAAAATGTATCACGGTAACACACCTTACCATTTTTTAAGTCACACAGCTTCTTTCTGACTTACTAAATACCAATGCTAGAAGACATTGCTTTCATAAAATGACTATTGACTTGGTCAATCACTGAGTGCCTTTGCTTTTTTATTTGCATTTCTTTTACTGCAGTGACAAAGGATAACAAATCATGTTCACTAACAACATTTTCTTCTCTTCTTCTAGTCATAGTTGGGTTTTTTGCTGCTGTTTGTTTCAGGAGCACTATGAAAATATTTTGGAGAAAAATTATGGAAACCAAATCATGAGACATTATATTGTCTGTCTCTTTAAAAAAAATTGCTGTTCTTTTCTGACTTGGCAAGAGAGAAGTGATCAGAGTTGGCTGTTACTGGCCTGATCCTGGGGGCTGCTGATGGCTTTCTGTAATGTGCAGAGCACCCTCCACTCCAGTTGACTTCGTTGGGGCAAGAGATGCTCAGCACGTTACACATTTGGGCCTAATATTTTGCTCTCTGCGGTACACAGTGGCGACCACGACAGGAACTGAGAAATGTAAAACCAAAAATGCATTCAGTGGTTCTTATATTTTTAGAAATGAAGATGCCCCCCCCCAACAAAAAGTACTTTGCCCCCTGCAAAGGGAATTAAAACAGTTTCATGCTCATATGTTTTTAGACTCCAAAACTCCTTATATCTAAATTCTTTCCAGATAATGTCGAAAATAATGATGTCAGTGTTTATGTTGGCAACAGAAAGGTGCTTTTTATTTATTTCATACTATTCACAGCGTTTCCAGGGAATCTTTTTTTTCTTCTCTTCTTCTTAATAACATGAAAATCCCATCCTAACAACATGTTTTGTTGTCTTCCCTGCTTCATTAAAGTTAAGGAATAAATAAGTAAACAGAGTGTAAACAGAGAAGCAAATAAATAAATTGGAAATTCAGTGTGTTCTCAAGTGTGCAGTAGATCCACACCACTGCAGCAAGTACATGTCGTGATTGGGTTTTTAAAAGACGTTTGCATCCCTACTGACTGACAGGGCCTATTGATTTTTTAGGTTTCTGCCGTCATCAGTTTTCAGCCTCACAGCGGCCATATGTCGAGGTCAGGGCGCGTGGGGGCTCAGGCAGGCAGCCTTCGCCACATCCCAAAGTGAAGGGCCGATGAAAGAAAATCAATCATGTCATAAGTGGGAAGCATCAAAAATTTTCCCCCTGTATGGCCAAAGCCCATCAGGCTGTCTCCACTCAGTAGCTGAGGTTAGGCATCTGTCATGTCAGGCTAGGTGAAAAGTATTAGAAATGCCAGTTAACCCATGGTAAAGCTGAGTGGAGCAGAGCTTTCTTTCCCTTTGTTTGCCTGTTGGATATGACAAGGTTAGCATTTTCACTTAATTTTTGAGACAAGATAGCATTGCATGTCCTCCTCTCCTTTGCAGTTAATCTAGAGAGTATACTGTACTGGATCCATTTTTTGGCAACTGATTATAAAGCCAATAAGAACTAGTATAATACATATAAAACCAGATGTTTTTCTTTCATGATCCACTGGGAGGTCAGCAATGTTGTATATTTATAAAGTTCCCAAAATGTATACCCTAAATGAAGGATTATATGGAGCACAGCTCTTTTGAGCAGCTCTCTGCACATATAAGTTTTAGTGATTTAAAATTAATTGCCCATTTCACATATTGGTATGAATTTTACTTGACTCTCATTCCAGAATTTCTTCACTAAATTGACAGTAAATATTTTCATTGTTCCCTAATTGGAGAAAATATATTTCATGCACTTTGTGAAAGTATACTGTTGTGCTGTATGATTTTAATCTTTCCCCTCCTTGTACCATTTAAAATCCATACAATTAGATTGTGCAATTATGCTAAATAATCGATCTTCTGTATCTTGTTTGCCGTTTATATGATACCTCTTGCAGAGAGAAAAACATATCTGCGTATGTCCACTAAATTTGAAATACTGATTTGGTAATACAATGGGATAGTTAAGATTATGTTGGCAATCCTTCAAGGTTTTTCACTGCAGATCATGCACCCTCAGGGATTTTGCAATAGGCCATGGATAACCAACTATGTGTAGACTTATTGTTAATGAATTAGACACAAAGAAAAACTAATTAATCAATATAAAAATGGGAGAATAGCCCAAATGTCTTAAACTTGTGTAGAACGAAATCTCTAATTGCCATAAAGAGAGGGTTTTTTTGGTATGTGTATATATATATCTGTTACTTTCATATTTTAAAACTGTCCTTTGTCTTATCTCCCTGGGTGACTCTTGTCTTTTCTGAGAAGGAGGAATCTCTTCCAAGATTGATGCTGCCAATTGAAACTTTGGTTCTGAAATCTCATGAGAGGAGTTATTCCTATGAGCATTTGATCCAGGATTGGAGTTGGCAGCGTGGTTTGCTTGAGAGATCATTCCACGTGGAGTGGACACACCAAAAACAGGGAGAGAATGAAGTAAATAACTAAACTAAGCTGTGCTTTAACTTTCTGCTTCTAAATTGACATTCACTGCCCAAATCGAGATGTATACTTACCAATACATGTTTTAGTTCTCTGTGCTTCAGTAATTACACTCTCCATTCCATACTGATAAAAAGACAAAATGTTTCTTTAATCAGCACTATGATGTGAGACTGTTAAGGTAATAGTGCTTGAAACTGTTAGAACCTCAAATATATTGACTGGCTTGCTTTTGGCAGGTATAATTACGTTTTTAGGTTATATTATGTGGGCTTATACGAGTTATTCTAACACAAAAGATCTCACCGTCCACAGTTTTAACAGTGGGGAGAGTTATATGGGGTGAAAAAATCTGCTTATGAGAGCTTTTAAGGCTGCTAAGGCGCGCCCTAATTGGGACTGATGCTTTCTAGTTCCTGTAATGACGAGGCCCTGCCGGGGAATCTAGTCCATCCCTCTGAATGAACTTGGTTGATTGGGGCAAAATTATTTTTGAAAACTTTCCTCAAGTGTATTTGATGTTTTTGGTGATGCATTATGGGAAAAGACCGGTTAAAGAACATCACTTGTGTGAATTCAACCCACAGGGAAATCCCTCTCCCCTTGATGTACAAACATTATTCCCCATAATGCAGCTGAGAGTTAAGAACTCTCACTGGAGAGTCTATAGACCCCATAGCATCCAAGTGTTTGGCCTCATTGTGCAAACATCAATGGCTATTAGCTAAGATGGTCAAAGGTGCAACCCCATGCACAGGCCATTCCTAAGCCTCTGACTGCCAGATGCTGGGACTGGATGACAGGGGCGGATCACTTGAGAAGTGCCCCATTTTAGTCATTCTCTCTCAAGCACCTGGCACTGGCCACTGTCGGAAGACAGGATGCTGGGCTAGATGGACCATTGGGCTGACCAAATATGGCCATTCTTATGATCTTAAACACTGAGGATACGTCTGCGCTGCAATAAAACAGCTGCAGCTGGCTTGGGCTGCAGGGCTACCAAACTACAGTGTAGATGTCTGGGCTCGACACCAGACGGTCACAGAGTCTGGGCTGCAGCCTAAACCTGGATGTCTACCCTGCCCTGCAGTTTTATAGCCAGCAGCCTGAGTCCCAGAGGATTCAGGGGGCCTGGGGCAAAGCGGGGGAGCTGCGGCGCTTGTACTCACCTGGTGGTGGTCCAGGTCTTCGGCAGCGGGGGGCCCTTCAGTCGCTCTGCGTCTTCGGCAGCACTGAAGGGCCCCCCACTGCTGAAATGCTGCCAAAGACCTGTACTGCCACCAGGCCAGGGCTTGCGGGGCCCAGGACCTGGGCAAATTGCCCCACTTGCCCCTCCCGCCCCGGGCGGCCCTGCCAACCCAAGTCAGTTGACCCAGGCCAGCTGCAGGTATTGCAGCATAGACATACCCTGAGTAACTTTACTCCTGGATCCATAGGTTTGTTTTTTGTTTTTTTTTTAAAGGCCAGCAGGGACCATTGTGATCATGTAGTTTGACCTCCTGCAGAGCACAGGCTGTAGAATTTCTCTCCGTAATGTCTGCATCAAGCCAGAATTCTAATAGAACTGAAGCTCCGCTCTGAGAGAGTCCCACAGAGACTCCTGTGAGTAGTTCAATTGGACTCGTCACATGAGTAAAGTTAGTTATGTGTTTGCACGATTGGACCCTTTTTTTGTGATGCAGGCAGAAAAAAGTGACCAAAGAGAGTGCGATTCTCCTCACTTTCAGTAGTGAAATCCAGGAGTGACTCCAGAGTAGTCAGCGGAGTTAGTGAGAGTGTGAGAGGAGAATCAGGCCCAGCAATTGTTACTATGTTGAATTATGAATGTCCAGGTCAGGGAAGAGATTATACATTGTGTAAAAAAGGGCAAGAATGATTGTATCTCAACAATAAGGCCTTATCTAAATCAATCTAAGCAAGGGTTAAACTGGTTTAAATGTGTCCATGTTAGGAGTTTGCACCAGTTCAGTTAGATCCATTTAGCTAAACAAATACACTTTTCTAGTACAAACAAGAGCTAAGGTAAGATTTACTTTTGGAATGGACTTATGGTATAGTGTATTATGTTGGTGTCATAGCATTTGCACTGAATATTTTAGAATTAAACCAGATTTGGTGGTGGTGGGGGCTTGTCCTGATCACATTGTCCTTTTTATGCACTGCATTGTTACAATCAAATCCTGCCAGTCATCCACAAAGCATGCATTAACCAGATGTAACCTATCTACAACAGGTAAAGCTGATGAGGAAGTATAGAGCATGCTTCACAATGCTGTAGTTTAAAGTCATTTTGAGTATAGCAGAATTGGTAGGCTGAGCACATGGAAGAAGTCAGAGGCTTTTTCTGTATTTTAACTGGAATCTAATTTTTGAGTTCATAAATAGTTGGCTGACATTTTTTTCCCCAGGCCCAAAAGTTTCAATCAAGAAATGAAAATGTCTTCCCGAAAATGAAATAAGGTTAAATAGCGGCAATGGAAGAAGGACAGAGACTTGTTGTTGTTGTTATGGCAGCAATTGACTATCAGGTTTGTGGTAAGATATAGTACAGACATGAGATAAAGACAGTTCCTATCTCAGAGCACTCTCGATCTATATGGGACAGAATAGAACAGATTTCCCTCTTGCTCACTTCAGACCCCAGTGATAGTTTTGAAGGACCAATGGCTACAGGGTCAAAGCCTGTTGAGTTGTCTTTGAGGGATTGCATCCCCTCCAGCTTTTCTCTTGAAGGACTGTATTGGGCTCCCTTTGAAGGCTGATCAGTTAATGTTTGCACTATTGTGCTTTGAGAATGTGAAGCGCTGTCAAAATGTTATCATTAAGACCATCCTTGATCAGCCAGAGTGAGAATACTGCTGAACAGTATGAACCAATCCTTTCCCACTGATGTACATGAGCTACCTCTGCAGACTGTCAAGGGCCTGCCAGGATGAGTATCATGAGATGGCTCTGGGAGTTAAGCCTAGGTTCTCTCATCTGGGAATCCAGGGCACTAACTACAGGAGAAATGGCCCCACTGCTTAGCTTTTGGTGTAGGAATCTTTTTTTCCACCTCCAACCATTAGTCCATACGGTGGGTTAGTTATGAGACTGGATCAACCTAATGAGTACCCATGGACTATAAAATGTGCAAAGGCTTACCGTGCTCGCCCTGTATCGCAACCCCATCTTTCACCAGAATGGGTTCTCCTCAGCCAACTCTTTCCCATCCAGTCTCACTTTTTATTCTACTCTCCCTTCCCAGCCAGCATACGCTTCCCTTAAGCTGACCACAAATGTTGCTGGGAGTCCAACCACACCTCAAGGAATCTGTGGCTGCCAGGGTACCCTCGCTGCGGCTTCTCTCCTTTCTGGCCTCTCCAGAATGGCACCCCCAATACAGATTATCTTAAGCTTTGGCCATATGGGTCAGTTCTGTATAGACCTTTTCAGGATACAGGGTAGAGACCACAAAGTTCTGTTTTATTTGAAAAAAATTGTCTACTGCAGCACATAAGAGTAACATTGCTCCAAACAGCACTTCAAAGGCATTTCAGCCCTATTAAAACAATAAATTCCAATGGTTCCAAAGAAGCTGTTTAAGATCTCTTGGGCCCGAAATCCATTTTAACAACAACAACAACAACAAAAGGTCCCTGAATACAGATGTACCCAATACACTTCAGAACTGTTATGGTCTTCTGGATAAATAATATTCGTTTTTAAAAATGTCTTTATAATACACATTTCAAAATGTTTAAAATATATTTTTATGGTAGACCAGGATGGGTTCTAAAGAGCCGTTAGGGCTTAGTAGGAAATCATACACATTTTAAAAATGGTGTTTTAAATACACATTTTAGGCCTGTCACAATGCCGATGAATTTCAAGGAAAGAGATTTTTTTCCCTACTCCCTTTTCTCCAAGTAGCATAAAAGAAATGAACATTTCCACACACATGTGCCTACTTTAAAACTGAATGCTGATGATTGGTCTTAAATGGATGCAAGCTAGGAAGCTCCAAATTTAGGCTGAAATGTCCTCCTTTAATTAGTTCAATGTGTGGTGCAGCTGATGTGATACCATCCTGAGGCAGCTTCAGAACTGTGGGTGACATTACATACCATATAAGATATAGATGTAGTACCCATGTACAGCTGGGAATGTAACAGACAGCACTGCAGCCTTGCTTGTGGATTATTTTTGGCTTTTGTCACTTCAGGGCAGACTCTGTGACTTCAGTGGAGTCTCACCAAGGATGAATTTTATCCTTTGTGTCAGATCCAGCTGCAATGTGCCTCTGTGGTGGCTGGACCATAGCAGTGCCATAGTAAGAGTTTGTTTATCTGGGGAAGTTATTCTGGAGCAAGGACGGGTAGACTGTGAATTTAAAGGACTATAGATGTGCTGGCGTAGCTCCCCATATGGGCTTTGTGGAATAAGCTAAACCAGAAAAAGGCATTCTAAATACGCTTCCAATGTGGATCAAGCTAAATCAGAAAAGGCACTTTTATTCCAGAATCAGTGTCCACACAGAGAGACACTCTGCTCAATGTGCCCGTGTAGACAAGCACTGAGGTTCTTAATCTCCGCAGCCAAGGAGGAGGTGCTTAAATGTGAGAGGAAGTGCCCTTTTTCCAACAGGAAAGTGGTACAGTTTGTGAGAAATGGAGGGCTCTTTTCCTAAGGCAGAGATGAGCTCTTCACGGTCTGAGTGAACATCAGCCAACCTGGGTGTGTGCCCTGAATATAGAAGGTACATCTTAGATGATGTTTCCATTCAGGTCAGCCAGAAAGGGGAAGGAAAAGGGGCTCATCCGCAGAAAGAGAAACGTCCAGGGAACCCCCTCCCCCACAATGACTAGGGGAGGAGAGCGCTCCCCGTCAAAGACTGTGTGACAAGAGGGGAAAAGTCCCCAGTGACACAGCTGCCTTCAGGGAACCTGCTTCTTTCACAGGTTTTGAAATGTGGCCCTAATCACCATACGTGAACACCATGTGATTGGTATTTGTGGAAACTGATCCCTGATGAGAGGCCTGGTATGAACCTTTTCCTGTCCTGTGTCAGCTGACTGGGACCAGGAAATAAAGTTCTCTCTTATCAGAAATCCGGTTTGTGTGTCATACCATTATTATGTGGTGGTAGAAGAAAACTAACTTAAATACTGGAGAAAAAGGAGCAAAGGAAGCCAGATGACTCCTTTAGTTTGGAAGGGAACCTAGCAGAGAACTGGGGGGGGGGGGGGCGGTATTTATAGCACTTCCAAATTATCCTGGAAACAAGCATTCAAAGAAGCTAGACAGGGTGAATGGTTATTTGCATTGTGGTTTTGCCTGGGGTCCCAGTTGTGGATCACTGCCCCATTGTGTTAGACACAGTACAAACACATGACAGCTGTGGCAGGCCCATTGGCACTGGAGATTACATTCTGGGGGCATCATAAACAGGACTGCTAATTGCTCGGCCGTTTTGTGCAAAACATGCAAGACTATGATGATCCATGTAAGAATGTCTCTTGGCTATTATGTAACAGAGCTATGCAGTAAAGCTAATACATATGCATTGGAACAGTTAACAAATGGGATATTATATTTGTTTGTGGTATAACAGAAGAGTGGATCAAAGCAAAGTTATTTTGAGAAATAGAGTAGACTTTGCAAAGAACAATGGATATTTGAAGGACTAGTGAAAATTGTGCTTCCCAAATGAGAGTATTATAACAAGCATGAAAAGAACTGAAGTGCACCTAATTAAAGATGTCAGGATAAAATAGAAGGGTAATAGAAAGTGACACAATATTTGTTTGCAATATGTGGGATCAGAGTAGCAGCCGTGTTAGTCTGTATCTGCAAAAAGAACAGGAGTACTTGTGGCACCTTAGAGACTAACAAATTTATTTCAGCATGAGCTTTTGTGAGCTACAGCTCATTTCTTCAGATGCATAGAATGGAACAACACAGACAGGAGATATTTATACATGCAGAAGAACATGAAAAGGTGGAAGTATGCAAACCAACAGGAAGAGTCTAATCAATTGAGATGAGCTATCATCAGCAGGAGAAAAAAAACTTTTGAAGTGATAATTAAGATGACCCATAGAAGGTGTGAGGAGAACTTAACATAGGGAAATAGATTCAATTAGTGTAATGATCCAACCATTCCCAGTCTCTGTTTAGGCCTGAGTTAATTATTGGGGAGGTAGTCATGACACAATACAAAGGTATATGGCACAAGGATTGAGCTAATATACATGAAATAAAAGTAGCCATTTTCCAAAAAGCATGTATGCCAGTCTGCCCAAATAACAAAGAAATGCAAAATAATGTTCATTCAGGAGCATTCAGCTGGTGGGCAAAACCAGGATGATGATGATGATGCAGAATTAGAGCTTTTTGTTGGATCTCTTAAGTTTACAAAGCCAGGCTCTACAGATTGAGTTGACACTAGGAATAAATGAGAAAAAAGTGAATGTCACAATAGAGGCTGGAGCTTCATGTGATGTGAACACAGTAACTGTAGACAAAGCATATAGTGGTAATATGAAAATGAGGCTTGTTTCACATATCGGGCACAAAAGGAGCCCACTGCTATAAAAATTATATCTGCTAACAGGCACAAGTGCTTTTAGTTTAAATGGGAAAGATTAACTCTGATTAAAGGGTTAATTTTTTTTATCCAAAACCAAGTTGTTGTACGACACATCAAGTAACAATGTAATAACTCATTATAAATCCATTTGCTCACCCTGGGATTCCAAATGAGTTAAATAACAGATAATGGCCCTCAATCCATGCATGGTTCGTTTTGTTTTTTTTTTGTTAATTCCCTTCGATATATCAGTTCAAGCACACCCTGTTCAGCCCTGACTGTACACACTCTCACATAGTTTAGCAGAAAAGGCAAGATAAATAGCAAAGCCTTTGATTTTGAAAAAAGAAAATAGCCTGGCCAGATGCAAAGGAGCAGTGCTTGTCACTATTAGAAGATTCCAACGTGCCTCTCCGAGCTGCGTGGTGTTACCAGTTCAGAGACTCATGAACAGAAGGGCATACACCTTAGTGCTGGCATCTAATATCCTTCTGGAGCCAAAGATCCTGAGACCTGAAGTTGTTATGAAGGAGGAATATACCACAAAGCTAAAAGAAGAAATGCTAAGATAAAGAATTCTCAACAGTTACTCTCGCTGCAGGTGGGAGAGAATGGTAGATTCAAAGAGAGAGTGGCTGGCGCCCTGCCAAAGTTAATGGCTATATTATGAACGCTCAGGTCATATGTCCTAACTCTTCCGCTTTAGGGGCAGCTCTACTGGAGGACTTGAAGATACTTAAGCAAAAGCAAGAAGATACTGCTGTCTGGCTGTCTCTTGAACAGGCTATTGCAAAAGGAACAGAGCCCAGGATCACCGGCTCTATGCATCATTGATTCCCAGCAAACCTGCGTATATTCCAGTGAGATTAACGTCAGTTCCTTGCCTCCTTTGCCATCTGCGGCTGTGGGAGTATGCCTGTTTGGGCAGAGAACAAAGAGATCTCCTGTGGATAGCGGGAACTGAGTAGCTTAGCAGCAGAGCTCTGCCTTCATACCTAGAGGGTGAGGGACAAGATTTTCTGGGAATTCTTGGGATCCGTGTTATACCTATTCTCTCTGTACATCTGTTGGCCCAAAAATGTCTTCCACCAACGTGGTGTGACATGGACTTGCCCTTCTGAATTTTCTCTTCCTGTGGGATTTTCCTGGTAGGGAATGGTTGGATCCTGTAACTTTCTTGCGTGTCTGTCAGAATTAACCATCATACACACCCATTTAGGAAGAGCTTGTGAAATTACTGTTAACTTCCTGAAACTCCAAATGCCTGTGTTGATGGCATGAGTAGGTCACAGTCAGTGATCAGTGCGGCTCAAGTCCAATACAAGCAAAATTGCAAGGACTTTTCTGTAAACCAAACCCTTTTCAGCACAAACTATCACAATAAAACATAATGGGGATAATTAATAATTGTGCCAGTGACCTTGAAAATTAATATTGTTTCCTATTCCTGTAAACAATGAGTTTCCTTTTTATTACTATTTTTTTCCCCACAGTAATTTGGCATAAACACTCCTTTTCACATAATTTCCCCAGTTGACTTTTGTCTCCTTGGCAATTTCTGGCTTTAATAAAGAAAACCTAATTAAGAAGGAGCTGTTGATTGGTTTGCTAGTGTAATTAACACAGGTGATGCTAATGAGTTTCAGTGAAAACAGTGGTTTACAGGGAAAAATAAACAGTTGGGCTGCATATGGCTTGAGTGATATCTGCACTTTGGGAAGAAATTATGACGGTTTTCAAGCCTCATGTGAGTGGTTTGTGTGTGTGGGAGGGGGAGATAAACTATTTTATAAGGTGCATTAGTGGAGCTAGATCAAGTTGAGTAAACATCATGATTTGGATGTATTAAAAATCAAATTTCTCCAAACTCATTAATCGCACTCACAGGTTTTATCTGGCTGAGGAAAGGAAGAAATAATTAAGTTTTGCCTTTTTCTGTATGTGTCAAAGCTGCAGTGCAACCATGGCATTGTGAAGAGAGAATCTTGGGCCTTTGATCTGTATGGCCCTGGGATTGTGGTTTCAGGGGCAGGAGTAGTCGGGAGGGAAACCTCGTTCCTCCCTGTTCTCCCACCCCATCCCCTAAAAATAAATGGATTGGGGGGTGGGCGGGACTATGAAAGGAACTTTGAGATTTTGGACCACTATTTTCATCACTTTCTGTGGGTTTTGCCCCCTGTGAAGAGGCAATCTGGCCCTGAGAGCAGAATTATGACCCTCCAAGTCTAAATTAATGTAACACATGAGTCTTTATCTAGCTTTGAAAAGCCTGTCTTTAGTGGAGTGGGGCATGTTGAATTTCTGCTAGAAACATGAAGACTGTAACGTTATCCAATTACCCTTTCTGCACTGCAGTTCCTTTATAAGGAGTCTTTACTTTTCCAATAACATTGACATCATTTTTTGTACATGGTGTACATTTCTAGAAGGCATTTGTGGATGCCTAATTTACGTAGCTTTCATTTTGCAAGGTGAAAGAAAGTGATGCTTATATTTTCAAGGGTACGCTCTCTTTTGTTCAGCCCCATTCTTTCTTTAAATCTTCCTTTTATTAGTTTTTTCCTTTTTTCTTTTCATTTTCATCTCATTTTTCATCATCATGTAGTTAATTCTTTTTTTCAGCTCATGCTCCACTTTGTCTTGTCTATTGCTGTGTGACAGAAAAGCCAGAGACATTCCTTGTCTGGCAGTACACCTCCAGGGACATCTTTTGAACTCTCATAATTTGTATTTATTGCCACCCACTTTGTAAGTTCACAGTTTAATTTGCCAGCAGTGGCAGTGTTAGGCCGACACAGTAAAACAAGATAACGTTAAAATGTCAGAACGAGAGGGGGCATGAATGATGCATTACCCACTGCTAGAACTTGCACTTGTCATGCCTTTCCACCAAAGTGATGTTAACTACCTTTTGAGAGCCTTATCTGACTGGTATTACTCAGAAATAGGATCATTAGTTCACTGCTCTGATTAGGAGGTTGCTATGGTTGATTAACTCTTCTGGAACTGGGCTTACGGTAGAAAACGTTAAATGAATCTCACGGGGTTATACATCTAGAACTAATTTAATAATCATTTGTTGCAATTATTTGTAGTTGTTTACATGTGTATTTCCATGATATGGGGTTGATCTGATTGAATCAAAGATACAGGGGATATCTTTTAAACCATATTTTTGGGGGGATATTTGAAATTGTCTGTACTGTTAAGCTCCTCCTCCAGTGTCAAGTACCCTTTGTTTTGTTGTGGTGTGTTTGAAGTGATCTAGTATGCAAATTACAGTAAAACTCGGAAATAATGTAATTGGATTTTCAAGTTTTGGACAAACTGAATTTTGTACTGATAGTGCTAGGGGAAGCCGCAAGCTTCATGCACGCCGCTGCTAAAATCAGGCTTTATGCACTTTTCTGGGGTGTGTAGAAAAGTGCTTTGCTTAACAGCACGTGGGGACTTCCAGAAAGATCAATGAGCACGCACTCGAGGAAACACATTGTTTAGTAGCAATCCAGGGCTTACCCCTGAGATGCTGCCAACCAAACTGGATGCAAAATTATTGCTAAAATTGCTTTTTCTTGGATTATTTGCCAAATCTGCAAAATTTAGGAAAAAAACAAGTATAGCAAACATTTCAACTATTAGAAGGTTTGCTGCAGTGACGCATCCTGAATCAGTGTGGGAATGTATTTTCCAAATGCTGCCTTGGTTTATTCATTGTAGAAACTGATTCTCAATGACATTAGGACCCCAGATACCACAATGTACAGTTAGTTACTGTGTATTGAAAAAATTGGGATCCCCTCAAAGGGGAGATGAGCAACAGAACATTAAAAATAATGTATATTCTAACCCATCGTGTCCATCTGTTGTATAATCCAGTGTTAACAATTTAGCTGCTTATTATTTCAGTGCTTTTTCATTTTGCAGAGTTCACTCCATGTGCCCACCTGACATGGATAATTCCAAACTGATTTAAAGCAATGCATCAGAAAGAGCTAGATGAAATAAATGCTCCTGGTCCAACCCAGCTCTCATTGACTTCAGTGGGAGTTGGATCAGACAGTAATCCAGGGCCAAGTTGTGGACTCCTTACTCATGTGGGTCATGCTATTGACTTCCATAGAATAATAACTGGTAGGAAAATGGGCAGAATTTGGACCAAGATTAGTAGTACAAGATGCCCCCTGGGTTGTTCAAACCTGACTTACGTAAATCCGCACTTACGGGAAAAGTTCTGTAAGCTAGAAATAGTATTTTTTGTTTGTTAATTTGGTTGGGGTTTTTTGTGTAATGGTCGGGTATACATTTCCAACTTAAGCAAAATTTGAGTCTTGCAAGGTGTTCCAGAACGGAATGCTTGCATAAGTCGAGGAGCGTCTGTAAAAACAAAAAAAACATTTGAATTGGTAGTTCAAATCTAAGTCACTTTAGTGAGTGGATTTTGACCATTGGAAAAGAAGTTTTGCTTTGATAAATTGACATGAAGATTCCCGTGTTACCAGAAACACTTCTTTTTTTATGAAGCAGAACGGAGCCATCTGAGGCAGAATTTACAGTTGCCTCCTGCCATTGTACCAGTTGACTGTATGTTATTCAGTAGGTTAAGGCCAAATCCGACCTCTTACTCAATCCTTAGAAAAAAGCGAAGTAAGTGCCTAGATTTGGGCCATGCCTTCATTAGGACTACTCACATGAATGAGTGCTGCAGGACCACGTCACTGATTTGCAGTGGGTTTTGATACACTGCTAATACCACCATCATAATTGTGCTACATTTAAAATGTAATCTCTGGGTGGATTTACAGCTGCTGGTCCAGCTCCAGCTAGGTCCAAACCCTTCACAGAGCATGCCAGAAGTGTGTGCCTGCAAAGGCGGTATTCAGCTTACTTCCCCCATCCTGGTGGTAGTTTTGTGCAGGCCAGTTGTCCTAGGCCAAGCTGGAGAAGCTTGAGAGGCCGTCCTGACTTACTTGATGTTAAAAAGGCCCCACGAGTCTAGAACCACAATCCGGCATTGGTGTAGCTTAGGTGTATCCCAGCCACACACCCCTCTTCACTGCTACATGAGCAGCAAGCATGTTGTGTGGTATTAACAACACCCAAGTTAGCTCTTCACTGCTGGATGGTTCACCTTACGCTGGGTGGACACTTTGGCGACTTAATCTGGTTTTAGGGCCAGATTATTCCAAAAGCTAACTCGGATCAACGAAGTCCAGACTTGCCACTACCTTTCCATGAGTTGCACTGTAGGACCCCCATCCTCAGTTAGGGTAAATCAGTATTGTTCCATTGAGTTCAGTGGAGCTACACCAATTTACACCAGCCGAGGATCCGGCCCTACACTTTTATTGCAAGGAGATCTCCCCTTTACCAGTATTAGCATTTCTTGCCTGCACAGTGTGGAATTGGGTGTCTGCTTTTGAAGCCAGGATCCTCATTTGGCTGCTGCTTTTTTTTTTTTTTTTTTTTAAATGGAAGTTCCATTTGGAAACGGATAAGCCAAACGATCTGAAAGAACCTTTCCTTTTATTAAAATTAAATAAATTGCTGTGACATTTCCCACTTTTATGATGTGTTTTAAATGTGTTTCTTGGGGAAAAAAGGCTTAAGTGCAGAGCCAATCTGTTAGACTGACAAGAAAGACGTGAAATTTTTTCTCATCGTGGCAAAATGTTCTTCAGGGACTGGTGGATTTGTCTGTCCCTACAAAACAATTATTCCATCTGAATTATGATGCTGTTTGACACTTCCTGTTCTGTGAGCTGCCTCCTCAGTGCATTTTGCCTTGTTGCCCAAATAGTCACGCATCTCATGTCATGTAAGAGAAGAACAAAAAAGAAAGTATCACCAATTTTGCCTACCTTTTTTGCTCTGAGCCAAGGCTTTTGCAGCACCATTAGGATGTAGATTATCATATTTAAAACCTGTGATGACACCATTGTACCCATCTGAATGATTAATCTGCTCATTAAAAGAGTGCCGATGGGCTAGTCTAATTGGAACATGGATCTTCTTAAAGGACGTTGCAGGGTCGGGAATAGGAAATATTACTCATAACATAAAGCAGGGATTAATTATGCTACTAAATACTACTGTGTGAAATTTACATATGGGTCTGGTCATTGGCAAGGGGTTAGCAAAAGTGTAGCATCCCATTTTTATAACCCTAAAGACATAAGCAATAGGTTTCTAGGAAAAAGCATGAATCTTCACCCAGTGTTATTTAAAAGCCAGATGTATAGTCAGATGCTACAGGAAGGGGCAGTAACACAGTTTTGTATCAGTTCATCACAACTGTTTAAACTGAGATGGTTTTCAAAGGGAAAATTGCAGCTGTAGCTTTAGTCCCAGCAGTGAGCTGGTCGGAACAATACTTTCTTTTAAAAAATTCTAGCAGCGAATAACGGCACCATGCACCCCTTCCATCTGGCTTGTTGGATGCTCCATGGCAGAATGCACTATGGCAGGTGCATAAGGTGAGGAAAACAAAACCAAGCATACCTGCCCTTTTCTTTGACAGTCACCTCAGATAGTCCCTGGTCAAAAAGCTGCTCGTTTTTTATAGATAAGGGACTTGCCCAAAGTCAGAAAGGAAGTCCGTGCTGAGCTGGGAATTTGGCCTCAGGTTCCTGAGTTCCAGTCTAGTCCCCTGTCTACTAGATCGTCCTTCCTGGTGAAAGTAAAGCTATATTCTACTAAAAGTTGTGGGCACCTGTGGAAAAGAAAAAATGCAGTTGTCTTGAGTCCTTATTTGCCAAAACTCACAGGAACATTATCAATGTGGACATATGAGTACATAAGTAGCATTTCCTTCCTGTAACTGGAAAAGGTGTTAAATGTATCTGGGTCATATTCCTTATAGAAAAGCCCCACAGAATCTAATTTAAAAGGGTAACTTTTCCAGAATTCTTTCTGTACCATCTTATGGAATTCTAAAAATTTATTCAATTTTATAGGATGATCCATCAAGGAAAAGCACTATAGAAATCTTACCGTTTGCTGTTAAATTCTGTAGCACATTGAGATATTTTGATTAATAATTAAAGGCCAGCTCCAGCAATCACTTACTCACACAAAATCCCAGTGGGACTACTCATCTGAACAAGTACTATTCATGTGAGTAAGGATCTTAATTTAATTAAATATATAAACATTTCTGTTTGCAGAAATGCCATAGCCATGTTGGTTCCAGGATATGAGAGACACAAGGCGGGTGAGATAATGTCTTTTATCGGGCCAACATCTGTTGGGGAAGGAGCTCCGCAGAGCGCTTCTGCAGAGACCAGGCATGTCTCTCTCACCAAGAGAAATTGGTTCTCACCACCTTGTGTCTCTCAAGCTTTTCTGTGTCATTCATAGCTCTATTATCTGGTTGCCATGATGAGTTTATCTAAGAGATGGGTCAACATTGTTATCCAAGTTTTGCAGATGGGGGAACTGAGGCATGGACGGATTAAAGTGACTTGTGCAAGGTTACATGGGAGTCTATGGCAGAACAATGAAGTGAACTTAGCTCTCTGTCCAGAACCTCAACTAGAAGTCCATCTGTCCTTCCTCTCTTGGCTTGAACATCCCAGTCCAGCAAAGCACTTAAGTATGTTCACAGTCATTATGGGCGTCAGAGGGAGTACTCATGTCCTTAAAGTTCTCCCCATGGTTAAGTGCTTTATTGGTGGGGGCCTTGATGCTTTCAATTGTTTTGAGATCCGCTGTTCATTTTAAATCTCTTCCCCTGACTCAGTTACAGGTTGGTTCTGCCATGGAAAGTCCTGTATCATGGATCTCTCATAAATTACAAGAAGAGGTTTGGCGTCATGTCCATAATAAAAGGCTCTTGATAATTACATGTGGTACATTCTTAATGTCAAGTCAGCCAGAGGAGAACCTGTCTCCATAAGAGGGACTCATCAATGCCCAGGTACTCTGGTGATTAGGTCCGTATAACTATACGGAGTATATAGCCAGCTAGTGATCCAGCCAGCCAGATGGACAGGATTCACTGAGCAGCAGCCTCAAAAGATGCTGGCTGGCAGCCAGTTGTTATAGACAGTAGTTTGCCTTTTGGAGGAGGGGACGGGATGTAGAGCTTCTTACTGGCCTCCAAAGTGGGAGCTGATCAAAGTGTTGGCTTCGTAATTGCAATCTGCCTCCCCAGCAGCAGAGTTCGGGATCCCCTTGGAATCTGTTTTTTAATTCCTTAAAGCAACATAGAAGAGCCAGAAGTACTTGTCAGTATAAAAAAGAGTACCAGAGTTGTGTTTAAAAATAGGTTTTTGGGATATTGCAAGTTTTTTCTGGCAAAAAAATCGTCATAAGCCAGTATTTTTCCTGCAAGCAATGAGATCACTTGGACCTGCATGGGAAAAACTGGATGAGCCACTTTTACAGTAGGTGAAAAAGAAAATACGATGAGCGATTGAGCTAGCAAAGCATGTCCTGGAATATTTAACCTCTACTGCGTATAATAACCTGCTGCTGTGGGGTCCTATGTGGTAATGTCAAAAGTAAGTGTATTTCTGACATGTTTGTCAGTGTTTCACTGAGCTCTGATGCTGTGTGGGGTTGATTTGTGGCTACGGACAAAGAATTTTTTAATAACGAATGTGTGAGAAAGAGGTGGCATTTATTGAGGGGCCGTGTTGTTGACAGTGTTGTTTACATATTTGCAATGACGCCGCCCCTCAAGCTGCTGCAAACTTATCTAATCACTTCAACTAACTCCCATGCTACCATCAGCAGTAGTCCAAATCTGTCACAAATGGCAACCTTCAGCGTTTGTTTGAAAAGATGGTTAACAGGGCTCAGCATTTGCAGAGATGCAAGGCGTAGGCAAATGAGATTATTGCACAGAATATACGCTGTTCAGTGGCTGTCTCATATAAAATACAGAGGCTACTTCTGAATCTCCTTGAATATTTTATTAGTAATGATATTGTCTTGTTTTTTTTTTGCTTTTTGCACAGCTTTTCTTTTCAAGGCTCATGTCTGGTGAGTTTTTTTTTTTTCTTTTTCAAAATTTTTTTTTTTTTAAAGAGAGGGGAGACTGCCCATCTGTAAAAGAAAGAAATGGTATTGCTCCTGTCAGGATAATTTCCATTATTTTTTTTTTTTAATGCTGTGAGGTTAAGAATCTCGCAGGAAAAAAATGGCACAATAGAGAATAAATGTTACTCAAGTTAAGTGTGTGTGAGGGTTAAAAAAGACATAGCAAGTCCTTGATCAGGACCCAATTTAAAGCGTGATGTTCGGCTAAGGCTAGACAAAATAGCTTCTGTGGGGCTTTGTGTGACGTGGAAGCCAAGCATAGAGTATATTCTGTAAAATTGCCCCCCCTTTGGCTTACAAAGTGTGTTAAGTTACGTGAATGGGGAAAGTTTTGAAACAGGCCTTAGAGTTTGATATAATATCTCTCAGCTGGAATCAGTGCTTGTTACAGAGAATAACAGCGTGTTGTTTTTTTTCATGTCTATAAAAGTGATTGGGTGACTGTTAGTGAATCCATGGTGCTCGTGGTCTGTGTGTTTGACCTGGGATCTGAGAATCTCTTGGAGCAGTGGTAAAGGCGTAAAGCAATAATTTAGTTAATCACTAGTGCATAGGCCAAACAGGCTTGCTTTGCCTTGATGTTAATGAGGAAGCAGTCAGATGGAATATATGGGCCAACCTCTAAGAGGAGTGAGGTGAAGTCAGCTGTCACCATATTCAAAATGACTGCAATCGGTAGGTGTTCTGAACTGTGCGTGATTGGCATATCATTCTGTAGCTGGTCTCTGAATTTAAAGGTGTGGCATCCTAATCAGCACCACAAATTAGAATTGTCTGATTTTGCACGGATTAACAAGGGGAGGTCATTGCCTGGAGACAGGTTAGTGATACCACCAGGGATTTGAAGAAAAACTTTGATTCTTCTTCCTCCTCCCCCCCCACCTCTCCCTTCCATGAAGTAATCATGCTGTTCTATTGTCAAAGGAGCTCCTTTACTTATAAAGGGAGACTTGTCATTTAAATTCATCTAAGTTAGAACACCACTGAGCGCTGTCAGATGTCAATCACAATACAGCAGGGAAATGTTTTTCAACAGATTTCTACCTTCCTTTCTCCATCGAACAGAGTAGTGATATAAAGGGCAGTGGGGAAGGGGCCCTGAATGTACTTCTTAGAGTTGGATTTTGTTTTTCATCTGTAAAGCAGTGTTTTTGAAGCTATGTAGTAAAGAGTCATTGTCATTTCTGTCATGGCGAGAAAGGAGAATACAGGAATATTGTTGACAAAAATCTAAAGTTTTTGGTATCTATGAAGGATTTTTTTTATGGATGGCAAGGCTTGGGTTTTTTGTTCGTTTTTTGTTTGTTTGTTTTGTTTTGCTAGAAATGTCGCTTGCTAATAAGAGTCTCCTCTGCTGAAGTGGCTTTGAAACATTTTGACTATAAGGGGGTAGCGTGGGCTCGGCCCCTTTCACCAAACCTCTTTCGCCTTTGGGTGGCTGTCTTACAATTCTGGTTTAAGTCTGGTAGTGATTGAATGTCATCCCTTCCTGCCGTGTGTTCAACCCAGTTTCATCACAGTCCCGCATTGCCGGTTTCAACAGACAGCCTAAGGATTGCATGAGGCTTAGGGCTGAACTGCTAAGGGCAGGAGTTCCCTGAGTCTTCAGGCTGAGCTCAGAGACATCATCTGTTCTGGGTTCGTGCCTGCTTGGACTACAACCACCTGGGGTGCACAGTGGATAAATGGAGGACTTTGCACCTCTAAAGACACGAGACTGGTGCTTTTCGGTAGCACTATGCTCCACGCTTGGTTTAAAAAAGTGAGCGGGGGAGGGCAGAAGCAGACAAAGCTGCTCTAGCTGCGAAAATGAATTTGTAAATCCCTGTGATCACTTAGTTTCAGTCTGAGTTTTCTCATAACGTAATAACCACAATAAATCATCATCATCATCATTTACTGCTAAAGGCCTCTAGCCGGACAGTGACTGGCTCAAGAACCTCTTACATTAGTCTGTTAAGACCCCTTTGCATCCAGTGGCCATTGGATAGATCAGAGCTTTTTCTCTTGGAAGTAACACAAGACCACACTGGCATTTTCCCCTAGGAATGCGGAGGGAGGGATGACCATAAGGCTCCTAGTAATGTTAAGAAGAGAGCAGCTGCTGAGCTCACCAGCAGTTTGGTGGCTGAAGATCAACTGCAGGGGAGCTCCTGGCAGCTGCTGGGGTGGCTTGTGCCAGTAGGTGTCACCACAGCCAGTCAATGGCAGTTTCTAGAAAGCATTGTGCGTTAGATGTGATTCATTGGTAGGCACTTTTTGCCCTGTCTCCAAGAGTTACTAAATTAAACACTTTTTTTCCTGGTAAACTGTAAATCTGGAGAGACACATTAACATAATGGACTGTTCTGAATATTACTGTGAGGCAGATGCACCGTCTTTTTTTTATCAGTTTTTTTTTAACCAACTCTATCTTTCCAGGCTGAGCAAAGTGCAGTTGTACCATAGAGTCCTTTTTGACTAAAATATACCTAAGTGTTTATTTAGATATGAACGGATTTTAAGCATGCATGCCCCAGGATCAGCTGTGCATTGATCTAAACGTTTACTGAGAACCAGGCAGTTGGACACAGAATGCCCTGAGAAAATGAAGTTTAATCATGTGGAAAACTTTGCCATTTGCATCAGCACAATAATACATAGATAAGTGTACTTTCAGTTCCTCAAACAAAATAAATGGCGTAACTAAATGCTCTATGAAGTTGAACATGATATTATATACAACTCCACTGTAAAGCCATTAGAAAAAATACAATGAAAATCCCCTATTATGCAAAAAGGTACATGCAATAGTTCCTGAGCAAAATGAGATACAGTAAGAGGTGTAACTTTATGGCTCATTTTCTCTCCATTACCTTCTTGTTTACAGAAATCAGGTGCAGTATCCATCCAAGCGTAAATCTGCTTTGAAATAAGATATCTAGGGCCTGAATCAGCAATGTTCTCAAGTATATATCTCACTTCAAACAGATGAGTAGTCTCATTGACTCGTATCTTAAATTAAGCCCATACTTAGCCTGGTAAATCTGGGCCCTAAACTACAGTTTTAGGCCCCATCCTGTACTGAACTCGGAGGAGGCACATGAGTTGACCCATGTGGGAGTTTATTGGACAATCATGGCCTTTCACTGTAGACCCTTTTTTTTTTTTTAAGTACTATCTACTCGGGGTCAGATTCTGATCTTCGACCTCTGTAAACACATTGATACTCTCAGTGAGGAGTACCATCTCTATTTAACGTAACAGCATTGAACCAGGGATGGGAAGACCAGTACTGAGTCATAAAACCCAATGATCATTTTCAAAACATTCTCAAAATACACTTAAGTAGAGGTTTGTTACACAAACATCCAATTAAAGAAAGAATTTGTGATGGATACAGGAATACACTGCTCACGGACTTACTGTTTACTGCTGCAGTTAACAGATGGATAGGCCAACTGATCCACAGATGTGTGGCTTATAAATATAAACTAACGTCTTACTAGTGATGTATATCTGCAAGTGGCAACAAATTACTTTCTATTTAACTCTTGGCTGTAAGCTAGGGGTAGATTTGTAATAATACAGTAGCTGTCTATAGAACTGGTGAATATTTAACCATTCTTACTTCAGTGTAAGTTGGTAACTACTGATCAGAAAAAACCCTGTTCCTTCTGAATATTAAAATGTATTGCTTTCAAGTATTAGTGCCAGACTTTAAAATGTTTGATTTGTACTTTAAAGCACAAGGCCCGAAGCTTGTATTTCAAACTGTATTTTTCAGTTGGTTTAAGCTAATTAATTCCTATCCCTCCCCCCATCAGCCCATTCTAATTTAGAATAAATAATTTTTGAGGGGGGAGAGAGATGAAGCAAGTTTAGCCAGAAAATGGAAACCAGTCCTTGTGGCATATAATTATTTCAGCTAATAAAACGTAATATCTCTGTTCGTTTCAAATAACACATTGATGAAATGCAGACTGCGGGGATATGCATTCTATTGTTATATTTGCTGTTTAAATAATTTATTTGCAAAAAATCTGAAGGCTGCTTTAGCTGTAATTAATTATTCATTAATGACATGCTAATTGCACGGTATCTTTGAATATTTAACAAAATGCAAAAATAGGCACTGTAGTTAAGTTTTTAATGTAAGAAAAAGATTCCTTCCTATACCACCTCTTTTGAGGGGAAAAAAAATAGATGGGGTAGAGTGAGTGGTAGTAGTGGCCTACTTTCCTTTCACTATCTTCACTCACTCTTTGTACAGTGGAATAGAATGTCCTTATCTAGACTTAACAATTGACAGGGTGGCAATCCCTTGACTTTTGTCCAAATGATTTCTCAACAAAAATGGGTTAATTATCGCTTTCCAGAGCTTTTTGACTAACAAAAGGCCACGGTTCCTTTTCTTCCTTTCTTTCCTATTTACTGTATATGGAACCTTTTGAAATGCGATAGTTTAATCGGTGACACCTTCTAACTGGGGGATTTCTGAGTGCCGGAGCCCTCTGCAGTGAGCTCATATTGCTGTGTGTGAACATTGCCCTGATTAGGAGATATAACCTTTATTAGGACAAAGCCATTCTGAACTTTAAAAATGGGGCTGGGGGGGAAGTGCCCTTCCAAGCCTCTCCGTGCACGATAGCAGATTTGGTTATTTTCAGCTAGTAAAAGCCAAGCAGCATGCTAACAATACCTCTTTAATAATCCATGTCTGAACAAGAGCAGTATTTTAGCAAGCTTGTTAAAAATGTTAATTGTTATTACATACCTAGCGACCATATCTTTCTGATTTTCGTGTGTGTGTGGGTGAGAGAGAGTTTATAAATAACTTGTTAGTCATTCCTTTAAAAATATTTTAATTTGATTAGTTTTGTTCTGTAGTGGCAAAATATAGGGCCATGAACACCAACCTTTAGAGCCACTGCCCTCGGTTTTGGTCAAGTGTATGATTTCAACCACAGTAAGATAAATTGCATGGGCGCTCTTCTGTTTGCCTCTCTGGTTGGTAGTTTATCCTATAGACTGGGTTGTATTCTCATGCTTAATTAGTTGGTAACTACCATTAACATTAATGGCACTTAATAATGTGCATTAGTGAATCTGAGCATTATTAGAGTGATATGAAATTAGCATATACTATACTTCCAGCTCATGATGAATTTTATAGCTTGGTTACGTTATTCCATGGTAAGATGAAAAGAAGAAAAAATCGGAAGTACTTGAATACTAACTTGCCAGTAAATGGTGGCCAAGATGGTAGGCTATCCATGCATATAAAGCACATACAAGGTTATGCAGGTAATTTAGGATCACAGTAGATGAACCAAAGATGTCCAGACAAAGTTTTCCTAGCCTGTCCCATTGTTGTTGTTTGCAATTTTGATTACGTATAAAATAGTGTTTGTTATGCCAGGTGGGCTTCTGACAATACCGGTAAAGTGACAGGATCCCTCCTCTGAGGAGCTTACCAACTAATTTCAGAACATGACAAAACAAGGAGAGGTATCAAGAGAATCAGAAGGGAGCTGAAGGATAGGGGATGACATTGATGAGATGCTGTGGTTACTCAGTGAGGCCTGTGTAGAGAATGATGGAGTAAAGGGTCTTTGTTTAAATCACTAAATGTAGCTGTTGGTTAATTTCTTGTAGGCTTCGCAGTAGAAGTAAGTCTTAAGGGGAGCCGATTAAGGAGGAGATGGTAATGACCTTGTGGGCAACCTAAGGAAGCAGGTTCCCTATGTATGAGATGGTGTGGAGGAAGTGCAAAGGCAGTCATGGGAGAAGGGGACAATGGGGTGTGCAGGTTACCATCATGGGTGTAAGGGGGGGTGTAGTAGAGACAGATAGAATCTCCTGAGCTGAATTTATGTTGACATTGACAGTAGTGTAACTTACTTGTTAGTGTAAACTAGTAAAAAGCAGGTCAGAGTTGGACTTGCAGTGGCTTGGCGTTCAGTGGATATGCAAAGCTAATGCAAAAAGAACAGGAGTACTTGTGTCACCTTAGAGACTAACAAATTTATTTGAGCATGAGCTTTTGTGGGCTACAGCCCACTTCATTGGATGCATAGAATGGAACATATAGTGAGGAGATATATATACAGAGAACATGGAAAGGTGAGAGTTCTCCTACCAACTCTAAGAAGCTAATTAATTAAGAGAAAAAACTTTTGTAGTGATAATCAAGATAGCCCATTACAGACAGTTTGACAAGAGGTGTGAGAATACTTAACATGGGGAAATAGATTCAATGTGTGTAAAAGCTAATGCAGGATCTCAAGGGATGGTAGCACAAGCAGCAAGTGGCTGGAGGGTGAAAATAAAGCAGATCCAAACACATACACTTTAACTCATGCCTGCACCGTCCCCGATGCGTTCAGGGCCAAATCCAGCCCTGGTGTAAGTGAGCACAACTTCCAGTGCCAAGGGAGTGACTTTTGGTGGAAAGAGCTGAACTTGTTTATGCCAGGGCTGAATTTCATCACCACCAAATACTACGTCAGAGTAAATTGCCCTTGCTTTTCATTCCCAGACCTGTGCAAAGTCCTTCACTTTGCCACTTCAACCCACTTGCTCCTGCGGCTGAATGCACTGTGCCAGATGTGTAACTGCTTGCATCAGTGTTGAATCTGGCTCTGTGGCATGTTCTGCTGTCATTCCTAAGACAAGGGGACAAACTATATGGCAATTACACAAGGATACAGGCGAGCGGAATTCGGTCTGCCTTGGTCCATAAGGACACCTCTGTTGCAAATGTGACTTTTAACATAGTATGGCAATTAAATGCCAGGCTTCTGCCTGTAACTAAGAGTTTAGATTATGAATTAATATTTGAGAGTTTTCATGATGTTAAATATAATAAACCATATAGAAGGAAGTGGCTGAAAATGAGTAAAAAAGGTCCTATTGAAACATATTCAGACATGACATTTCCTTATGTCGATAGCCATCAAGAGCTTTGCTTCACCATCCATGAAGACAAGAATGTCACATGTCAATCAAAGGGAGAGTTGCCAACAATGGCTCAAGAATGAATGAAACAAAGTGATGTCTGCCTGGCTCTGAAAAAGTTCTATTCTCCAGTGGGGAGGTGTTATAAAAATAAGGCATTATGAGCCATCACAGCAACACCCAGATTTTTAAGTCGTTTTAAACTTTCTTCTTTTGTTATTTACAATCACTCTCTATCACCTCTGTATTAGTCAGTTTTTCTTTTACAAAAAATGCATACTTCCTGCTAAATGACAAATGAGTGGTTTGCTCAGTCTTCCAATTTTATTTATCACAGTATTTGATGCATTTCTGAAGTCCCAGCTCCTGGAGTCAGGTGACTATGTGAGACAGTCAGCTTCCATTTTTGAGAAAAATAAGTATGTAGCTCTCATGATTTCAGAGAAATGCTTGAAAACATGACTCCTCCTAAAGGCTCAGAAATCAAATGGTGTCTAAATAGAGCCCAAAAGTTATTTTTAAAATGTAATGGTTTTTAACCCAATCTCTAATTTTGGGGGTCTGACTCATGACATAACTATTATTCTGTTGCTTTTAAAGTTGAGAGAGAAGCTTGCAAACACAATTAGTCTCACACACACACAAAGTCCTATCTGACACTTTTGTTTTCCTCCAGATGTCACTCATCATCTTTGTTTGCCAATGTCTCTTTGCTACCATGATGCACAGACTAGAAAGCCATGCTTTCAGATGCAGGCCTGGTGCTGGTCTTCTCTGCAGCCATATCACATATCTAATTTAGTGTACACTAGCAGTATGATGGTCTATGATTTTCTAGACATCCCCACTGTGACCAGATGGAAACGTTGGACGCACCTGTGAATCTTTATTCAGATAATGCCTTGATCCCTAGCATGTAGGACATATTAAGGGACTTCCTGTCCAATATTACAGTGCCAGTTACTTCTGGAGCAGTGCTTCTCATAGTATTTTCACTTTTATGTCCAGCTTAGTAGCATCTGTTGGAGCTGTTGCCAGCACAGATCAGGCACCTCTCAAAAAGGGTACAGAGATGAATTAACACAGGGCAAATGCTTAGCATTGGGAATTCATGGTAAGCCTTTTCCACTGAATAACATCTATTCTCCCTTCTATGTATGCATGTGGCTTGCATCTGAAGCTGGTGGGGTGGAGAGAGAGATGCTTATTCACTGAGGGGAGAATAGGGTCAGTGCTGATTGAATCTGTTTGGCCATGTGGGGAAAGATCCAGTACCATGAGCACATTCGTGCTTGAAGTCAACTGCAAATAATTGAACTGCCTCCTCAAACATGGAGTTTGGACACCCCCATGACTCTGCCGGTAATGGTGCTTTCCTGATTTCAGTGAACAGCCAGTGTGTCGTTTTTCTTGTAGAATCTGAATATACCTGCAATCATCTGAGAAACAAAAAACAATGGGGATTTTCCTTGATTGACCTCTCATGTTCTGATCCTGCCACCTCCATGGCTCATGGTTGCACGGTGTGTGGGTGAAGAGAGAGCCATAGAGAACCTGCCTTCTATGTGTGCTGCAGTGCAATGCTCTGCACTGCCGGTCTTCATGGCAGAATCTAAATGTTGACCTCTCAGGTGTCCGTATCCCAGTTCTCTTTGTCTCTTTTAGGTGCTTTCCTTAGAACTGGAAACCAAGTTTAGTTTGGTCTTTAAAATTTCAAGAAGGAGAAAGGCATGTTCTGGATTCTTGAATGGGAAGACGCATGTGATTTCAGGTAGAATTTAGATGCCTCAGGTGGACAGTTTTTGTTTTTTTCCAGAAAGAAGCTAATGCCTGCTTCAAAAAAGTATAATTTAGGCAAACCAACCTTTTGACCTTCTAACTTTGAACTGACAAGATTGTTTGTTCTGTACGTCTGTTTTTGTTTGTAATTATAGTCCTCTGCAGTGATGATGATGACATTTCTATAGCAGAATAAACCATGTTTTGAGGCTAACTTTCCCAAGGGGAATGTATCTCTTAATTTTTTGTCTTCTTTTTGTCAAAGAAACCAAAACCTAATATCCCATTTGGAAACCAGAAACCAGGAAGAAAGAGTTAAAGTGTCCAGTGCTGAAAGTATATGGATGTCAATGGGAAGAACTGTATAATGGGGTTACTTTAAAACAGCAAATACTCCCAGATCTGATTGAATGAAAAAGGGCAAATGTCACAGAGCCTGATGGAAAAATGAAGATAAGGTTAGGGATCATGTGACCCAGACACATCCCCAGCCATCCAACTGAAGGGTGGACCCAACCAGCATAAGAACATAAGAATGGCCGTATTGGGTCAGACCAAAGGTCCATCTAGCCCAGTATCTATCGACAGTGGCCAATGCCAGGTGCCCCAGAGGGAGTGAAGCTAACAGGCAGTGATCAAGTGATCTCTCTCCTGCCATCCATCTCCATCCTGTGATGAACAGAGGCTAGGGGCACCATTCTTTACCCTTCCTGGCTAATAGCCATTTATGGACTTAGCCACCGATGATTATCCATTCCCTTTTAAACATTGGTAATGTCCCTCTCACAACCTCCTCAGATAAGGATTCCACAAGTTGACTGTGCGCTGTTGAAGAAGAACTTCCTTTTATTGTTTTACACCTTCTACCTAAATGCATTGGTGACCCTTATTCTTATATATTGGAATAAGTAAATGAACTTTCTCTATCCACTAGTTCACTCCACATCACTCATGATTTGTATACCTCTATCTTATCCCCCTTAAGTCCCCTTTTCCAGCTGAAGAGGCCTAGCCTCTTTAATCTTTCCTTTATGGGACACCTACTCCAAAACCGCTATCTATTTAGTGCCTTTCTGAACTCTTTCTAGTACTAGGAATATCTTTTGGAGTGAGAGACCACATCTGTACACAGTATTTGAGATGTGGGCGTACCATGGATTTATATAAGGGCAATAAGATATTCTCAGTCTTATTCTCTATCCCCTTTTTAATGATTCCTAACATCCTGTTTGCTTTTTTGACTGCCTCTGCGCACTGCGTGGACGTCTTCAGAGAACTATCCTGCACCTCTCCCTGCCTTTTTGTCCATACAGTGTGTGTGTCCGTGTCTGTGTGTGTATGTGTAGGGATTTCTGATTCTCTGGTTCCAACTGTAAAGCAAAAATCTTTTCATGTCTTACGAATAAACTATGATCAGTGATGGTGTCCCTCTAAACATTATTTCTAAAATCATTTTGGGGCCTATTTAATCCTTGTCCCAGACTCAATTCTGCTCCATTGAAATGAATAAGAGTTATGAAAGATTAATAATTGAAGGAAATACAAAGGCCTTTAACTATGAGCCACAAATCGTGCTCTGGGGGCACAGAACGTGTCCCCACAATACCAGTATGGAAGGGACGCTCTGCTCTGGGATCTCCCCATTCCTCTGTCGAAGCAGGGAGTGGCCACATTGCCCCCTCCTTTCCCCATGGGGCAAGAACTGGGCAGACTGGTCGCAAAGAGTGGATGGTTTTGTACTGGGCAGGGTTGGGGCATTCATATTGTTCCCCCTCCAGCCACACAGAGGTTACACAGGAATGCAATACAGTCTTCTGGTTTGGCGTTGTCAGGATTAGGTTATGTGCAGCCTGATGCATTTCACTTACTTACCAATAAACTATAGAAAAGTGCCCAAGTGCTAGTTACTAGATAGTCGATTTTCTTTGTCAAGGTTTTTTGGGATAAGAAATGGGGTTTGGATTGATTTGACAGTGCTTTTTAAATTTTTCCCCATGGAAATGAAATGAAAAAATGTGACTGAAACTGGAAAAAATTCCACCCCTCCTCCTTCCCTAGGGGCGGGGGAAATGGACCACTCAAAACACCCCTTTGAAACGTAGAAACCCACATTTTTCATGTCAATTGAGATCTAAACAAAATTAAATTTTACATTTTGTTTTGATGAAAAATCCAAAATTTCCATGAAATAATAATAATAAGAAAAGTTAATGGCAAACCCTGGCATTTTCTGGCTACTCCGTGTTTACACAAACCCTGTTTTTGATTTTCCAGCATATAGGAGCAGAAGTTGATATTTTGACCTTTTCCCAAGTGTCCTACACTGTATTTTGAATGAAGCTGAATATCAATTCATTTTTCCCATTGAAAAGCTTAAAAATAAAGTAAATGTAAATCCTTCTCATGCCCCTTGAACATGTTCATCTTAGAGATGGGTGGTCTGCACTTTATTGTGAATGCTGTTATTTGAAATAAACATAAAATGTAGGTGTTGATTTTTGGCATTTAGAAATGTGATAGTCAAGAAATGAAATGTAAATGTAAATGGAACGGGACAGACTTGTGTACATGTGTGTAGCTGCACAGGACTTTGTCCATATATATTGGCTGAGAATCTGGACCAATGCGCCTTGTGCGTTTTGGACAGCAATCTTGGAAACGCTTTGGCATGAGAGTAGATCCATTCAGTGGAACGTGCCCACATGTGTAAAGTTACTCTTCTGCCCTAGTGTTTTCAGGAGTGGGACCTTTATTCAGTAAACTAATAATTGGAGCCTGCCACTGCAGAGTAAGCCCAAGGAGGAGGGGAAGGCTTAGCCTGTCATAGCCCTGATGTGTGGATTTGTAGTATTAATTGTTGGTGAGTATTCACTTAACCACTGGCCACTTGTGCCGATGTTCATAGATCCTGAATACTGCGCTCGTTTTAGTATGAATTAATATTTGCAATTCGCTATTCATTGTGCGTTATTCTGTTCTTTAAACGTTTGCTATCCAATCAAGGAACAGAAATAGCACCACAGAGCTTAGGTGAGCAATGATATGATAGTAGTACAAACAGTTTGCAAATATCATACAGGCTGAAAATTATTTGTCCAGATTGTTTGGTTACACATAATGGATGCATTCAGTGGAAATCAGGATCGGCTTTCAAATGATTTGCTAACCAGAAAATAAGGGCGACAGTCGTTATGAGTAAATAGACTGGCCAGCATTAGTAAAACCAAAATACAAAGAAAACTTAAAACTAAAGCTAACGTTTCCCTTTATTTTTAAGGTGTAGTTTTAGATGCACGTTCCTTTGTGGAGACAGACTAAAAGACACGCGCAACAGACACACCTGACTCACTTGCGTTTTGTATTTCTAACACTCAAAAGTACAATGCTTATGGTAATGAATTTTATCTATTACAAGGGAAAACAATCACCTTTGATGACATTATAGAATAAACACATTTAACAGCATGCTGAATTGCTGAAGTATCATTTTCAACGACCTCATTAGTGTCACTTAATTAAAACTTCCTGCTCTTGACTTTGATGCTGGTGCAGGCAAAAACACAGAGTGAATTGAACAAACAACAAAAAAGGGAGGGGGTATCTTCTAGTGATAAATAGCAGTAGTTGCTAATGAAACCAAATTATGTCCCGTTTTCCTGCAACTCCGATAAAATAATATGAAACGCACAGCAACTTTGCATCAAACAAATTAATCAGCAGTCAGCAGATTTGCCTGATAATAATCTCCTGCCCTTATTGATCATTTAAAAAAAATTTTTTTTTCTTGTACACAAGCATTAGGTTGGTGATAATTAAAGCTTCAGCTTCAGAAATGCCATAATAACCGTTAATTAGCAGGATGCTATTTTCAACATAATTTGCTAATTAGGCAGGGAGCTTATATAGTGTATGTACCTAATTACAAAAGGGTCTTGTGCTATAGACTCATGTGACTGGGGTGTAAATGACACCATTGGGGGGCTCTGGCAGGTTTTAATTATTTATTTTTAAGTATATTGTATTCAGAAACATTTAGCCAATTTAATTGTATGGAGTAACTGCTTCTTTTTTTTCAACTGGCTCACTTTTGCCTGATGGTTAGCATATCCCTGCAATGAATAAATACAAGAGGGTCAAATTGTCTGCTGGCTAAACTCTGTTGATTTCAATGGAATTAGGCCAGTAGGGATTTTGGCCCAATCCATCCTTTCATGTAGGCTTTGTTCTGGGTGGAAGACAGGGTTTTAAGATTATTTTGTTGTGTTCTGAGTTTGTAATTTCGGCCTGGAAATTGTGTACACAGTGCTTGTACGGAATTAATCTCTGTTTGTCTGTCAGATGTAGTTCGTGCTCTGTACAGGATCCTGTAAATCTGCTCCTGCTGCATGACCACAGCCTTTTGATTTCTCTACTGTGCAGCCATTGATAACACCTCTAATACACATCTCTGTCCCACTTAACCTTGTTTGGATGCCAGGCATCCAACTTTTTTTTAAAGGGATATTCATTTAATTTATTTGCAAGAAGAAAACTTAACTAAGATCGATCTATTCGATATATAAAAATTAAGAAAAAAACTAATAAAATGTGGATGAAGTAACATGCAAGATACATATTATGGCCGTAATCCTGCAAAGATCCAGATGCTTAAAATTAAGTATGTGCTGAGTAGGCCCATTGATTTCAGTGGAGCTACTGGTGCTTAAAATTAAACACATGCTTAAGGATCAAGGCATATATATAGTGTGTGTGTGTGTGTGTGTGTGTGTGTGTAATTATAAATACTTGTGCGTTTGTGTACGCCTTGCAAAAGTAAAATGGTGCTGTCGTCTGTAGACACACACGCTGGCTTTCTGGATCATAATAATTGATTTATTTTAACTGTTTTACCTTGTTTCAAATAAAACTGTATTTCTCTTTTCCTTTTTTAAAAGAAATGAAAACTTAATTCAATAATAAATGAGCTCCAGCTCAGCCTAAGAGTCACTTAACTTAAATCTTTTTGTAGAGGTTCCCACTTAAACAGCTTGAAAGACAGTAAATCATGTTGGGGAACGGACATCCCGGTTTCATTGCCACGCTGTGGAGCTCGGAATTAATGGCCATCTCTTTAGAATGTATGGATGTGCCTTCCAGCTGCTGGGCCTGACACTGTTATTGCTCAATTAATGGGATTTTGATGTAATTGCAGATCGGAAACATAGCGCCTAAAAATGATATTTTCCCATACGAATTGCATTTTATCACCCAGCTGTGGGGATGAATATGCTACGTAATGGGGCTTCTATCGGTTTTTATTTTCCGATAACTTATTTATATTGGGTAGTTGCTGCCAACTGCAGCTGTTCAAAGGCCGGCAAGAGATACACAACTATGTTTATAAGGGTTGCCCTGCCTGCTTATGGCTCATATGATAACTAATCTCTCTGTCTCATGGGACAGGATTCAGGAGAGACTGTGGGGAATCTTCCTTCTGAACATGGGGGGAACAGGAAAATTGTGGAGGGGCCATCCTTGAATTCTAGGGGTAGGCTCTAGCTATATCTAATGTATTCACTAGCTGCTGGCTGTGAAAAAGCTTTCCTTCTCTTTGCGCCCTAAAGGAGTGGTATTAGATTATCATTATTTTTAAGCATGCACAGCAAAGAGATGGAAAAGGAAGCTGCAGAATGGTTTGTTGCAGTAAGATTACATGGGGATAAAGCATGCTAAATTGTGAGACTTCTGGTGGTGAAGGTTATCCCTTCTAGGTCCATACAGCACCCATTATGATGCAGCCCCTCTGCGCACTGCCACAATATCTATGTTTACCTCTAATAATCTCAGAGTGATGGGTTTGTAGGACTCCCTATCTCTGTGCACTCAGAGGATGGTTACAGTAAGCATCAAGGCAAGGTTAGTTCCAGGATACTATTGTTGTATGGACTGCAGAAATATATTTTAATCATACATTTCACTTTATCTATTAATTTTCTTAAATAACACATGGAATAAAGCATATGGACATACAGAATAGTCATAGGTAGATGAATAAATAAAAGCCCTGCCCAGAACTACCTGAATAAACATAATAAAGAGCATAACAGCTTTCCAAAAGGAATGATATAAAAATCACACTTCAATATAGGTCACCTCTCTTCTCTAGCATCTTTAGGTGATCTCAGAGTTGATCACTAAGGTTCACTATTAATGGCGCCTGCTGTTTGATTACAAAGACTATTTCAGATTACTAGTGTCCTGTCTAATTCCAATGCTAAGAACATGCCAATGCTAAGAACATGCCGAGAAAGGCCATACTGGGTCAGACCAATGGTCCGTCTAGCCAAGGATCCTGTCTTCCGACAGTGGCCAGTGCCAGCTGCTTCAGAGGGAATCAACAGAACAGGTCAAATATTGAGTGATCCATCCCTTGTCATCCAGTCCCAGCTTCTAGTAGTTAGATGTTTAGGGACATCCAGAGCATGAGGTTGCATCTCTGACCATTTTGGCTAATAGCCATTGATGGACCTATCATCTATGAACTTACCTCATTCTTTTATGAACCCAGTTGTACTTTTAGCCTTCACAACATCCCCTGGCAATGAGTTCCACAGGTTGACTGGGCATTGTGTAGAGTACTTCTTTTGGTTTGTTTTGAACCTGCTCTCTATTTATTTCATTGGGTGACGCTTGGTTCTTGTGTTGTATGAAGGGGTGACTAACACTCAAGTCTCCATATTGAATTTATTAAACAATAGATTGAACTGGGATTGGCCCAGCCACATGATGAACAACAACAGAGGCCAAACCATACAGTTTCCCCTCTTTACCCATTTCTCTGCACTTTGGTTACAGGTGTCTAATTTGCATAATCACAAAAATATCATTTCTTTATAACTGCACTGTATGGAATCTCAGTATTCTGACTGTACAGCTGTTTGCAAATCAGAGTGTGGCGATTTGCATAATACCTGTGCAGTTATTTTTCAATAACTGTGGTGTAATTATGCAGATCTCTTTACTCTGATTGGCTACTCTAATGCCTCTGCTCCTATTGGCTCTGGTGCTTGGAATTTTCAAACTATTGTCTGTTGCAAATGTGCTAGTGGCATTGGCTTCTTTCTCTCCCTTCAGCAGAGGCAGCAAACCCCTAAAATAGTTACTTGAGGCCAGATTTTTAAAGGTATTTAGTTGCCTAAAGATAGAGATGGCGCTTAGTGGGGTTTTCACAGGCGCCTTGAATTTAGTTAGTTTCAGTGTTTACCTCATATGGGCCTGTGTCAATCTGAGTTTTTACTATTGATCTGAGTGGGAGGAGGAGTTTTGTCTGTTTTTTTATGTGGATCTTTCACACAGCAGAGTGTGTATGGGTGGGAGGGGAATCGTGTAAAAAACTCCAGGAAAATGTGACTATAAAACTTCAAAAAGTGGCAGAAGAGTGGGGTTGTGCAGTTGTAAATCCTGAAACCTCATTTTATATATATATATATATATTTAATTGACTATGTCCTTTTCTTACCTCAGTAATACACAGTAAATTAATTTTGGTACATAATATTTACTAATATCCCAAAGCCAAGACATTTAGCACATGGTGGTGTCCACCAACCAGTGCATTTATTAAAAATTAACACTAACTTTTAGTCAATATTAAAAATATTAAATTTCAGCATGATCTTTTTGGGTGGACCCTAGTGAGCCAAGTGGACTCAGTATGGGCACAAGGGTCTGTGGATATGGATCCTAATGCCAGATTTGGGGTCTGAGTTTGTAAGAGTCTAACTTTTTGTGTATAAATACTGCAGCATTATATAAACATTAGTAATCTTGGTCGCTGAGGTTACTAAAATGTTGACAGATGATGAAATCTAGGTTTCTACTGTTTTATGATAGATCTCTTACATAAATTAACTTATTTTGTTAAAAACATGACCCATGATATGTAAATGACTGACTGTAGTTTAGGATATGGAAAAAAATCTAAATAATAAAGATACAAAATGTTATAGGTAAAATAAATATAAAGTGTAATGAGTATGTGTAGCCACTAGATGGCAGTGCAATGCGGTGTTGAAGTTTGTGGATGATGTAATTGGTGACTGAGGGTGACAGGAACTTCCTGTTGGGATTCTGGATTAGACACCAGGCTTTTACACATGCGGTATCTTGTGTAATCCGTGTCGGATCTATTGCACCCGAACAGATCAAAATCATTTGCAATATTTCTTGCCCTTTCTCATTCTTAGGACAATTCCTTCTCTCTCACACTGGTGTCAGTCCAGAATGACTCCATTGACGTCACCAATTCACTCCAGTATCACTAAAAGAAGAATTTGCATTTTCAAGATGATGCTGCCTCATGCTTTCATAAACCAGAATCTCTGAGCCACAGACGGTTGCTTTGCTTAGTAGGTTCACGCTCAGTGGTAAAGCCCATGGGTAGATGGACTGTGTGTAAGATGGACAGTGCCACTCCCTCTAATGGCTGAAAGGAAAGGAAGTGAATTTAAATGATGTGCATGTTCCTTGCTCATTGGTTGTGCAGGGACAAAGGAAGGCGACTAACCAAAATCAAAGAAAGTTAGATGGCTTAATCTCATCAGAGCCTCATTAAGTGAATGTACGTGCATTGAACAGACCTGTTCAAATATTAATTCACACACAATGGCAAGATGAGTACAACCAAAAGGAATGAAGGAATTAAATGCAAACAGCTACACTGATGTGCAGTTGGTGTTGAGAGTCTGGGGCTGGTTTGATTTCCGATATAAATTAGAGCAGTTACAGGCTTGCTCTAAACGATGTCCCTCTGATTCTGGTCTAAGGGGCCATTCCAGCAGCTGAGAATAGCCAGTGGTGATACCTTCTAGCTGTGTCTCTTATGCTGGCTTGGAATTCCCAGCTGGCCAAATCCATTGCCTTTCTGGAGCATTACACTGGCAGTGTATCACAAAGGGGCCATCTGGGAAGTGAGAAATGAACCTACTATGAGCTCTTCTATGGTGACTTCTACTCATTCTTCTTTTATTGTTTTCTTACTGCAAATTAGAGGTTGTTCAGATTGTGAAATGATTTGTCTGCCCTTTGAGTATGGAGGCCACATACCGGTAGGGTCCAGCACTGTCAGGACAGCACTGCAAGCCAAATCTCCTGAGTTAAAATCCCTGGTTTGGCTCCTCTGTTGTCCAAACAAATCAAATAACTCCTTGGCAGTAGTTTTCACAGCTGTAAAATGGAGAGAGAATCCCAAATTTAAAGGAATGTTGTGAATGTTAATAAATGTTTAAGTGCCTCAAAGATGAAAAATATTGCACAAGGGTTTTATTACTAACTGCAAGGCATTTGTGTTATCAGCATGCCAAAAAAGTGAAATATTTTTAACAGATTAAAAAAACCCATTTTTTTTTCATTCTGAGAGACTTCATAATTGCCTCGCTCAGGGTTTCTCAAACAGGGGTCGCCGCTTGTATAGGGAAAGACCGGCCCAGCTCGCCAGGGGTGTTTACCTGCTCCATCTGCAGGTCCGGCTGATCGCAGCTCCCACTGGCCGCAGATTGCTGCTCGGGGCCAATGGGAGCTGCTGGAAGCAGTGGCCAGTACGTCCCTCGGCCCACACCACTTCTAGATTACACAGTACGATAGTTAGTTATATATCATAGCTTTTCATTCTTTGGCTTTTAGCAATTTGCATAGAATGACAAGGAAAAAAATGATGCCTTGGGATATTCAGATCTAAATAACGGACCATCAGCCTCGAAGTAGATCATCCCCTGAATACCTTGAAGCAGTCCATGATTTTCTCAGCTGCAGGTTTTTTTATCAGTTTTTTTTATCGCATTCTATGAACACATCCCACGTTTACCTCGTGTTTCTCTACCTTCCATTGTAATGGGTTACCGTACACAGTGTGATGTGTGGATTAATCTTTTGAGATCTTTATTAATTCTCCCGACAGTGTATGAGTCTCTGCAGTGTTTTAAGATCTGTTTTTGTCTTTGACTGTTTCTTTGAAGGACTTGGAAGCTCCCGTTTTTCATTGTTAGATAATGTTGGTCATTACTAATTCACTTTCCTGGTTGTGGGCCTAGAATATCAAACTGAGCTATGTGTCAGTTTCCACAACACGCTGAAGAGATTATCAATTTTCTGTAAAAGTCTATTTAAAAAAAATTGACAAGGAACTGGACGGAAACTCGTTTTTTGGGGGGAATTACAACAAAGAGTTGATTGTGACCTCCCATGCTTTGTAGTGTCAAGGACAGATGGGAAGATGGTATGAATCAATATATGTCAACTGCACAGATGGTACAGTCGTGCAGTGTCCATAACCTGATCTCCTATCCCCTGAAACAGAAATCAGTAATCCCTTCATTATAGGCAATGGCTGCCAACCAGCTGAAAGATGAGAGTGTGATTTAGGTTGGAATTCTCCACAAAGTATTTGAAACAAGCTTGATAGTTGTTTTAAAAAGGGGTTGGGAATACATTCTGGACTGTTGTGTATGGGCATGTGTCACAAGGTCCACTCTCTGATGGGGGAGCCTCCTCCTGGCCATCCTGGGGATTAGCTCTGGTCAGGCATTGCGTCCTTCTCTTGCAGTGTCTCTCCTGCCATCCTCTCGTCCTGTGGATCCCTCTCACTCCACGAACCTCAGCCTCCTTTTCATGATTCAGTCCTCTGGTTCCTCCTTCTGTTGAGTGTGTTTAACAAAGTCTTTCTGGATCAAATCAGGCAGTCCATCTCCTCTGCCTGGTCTGTGCCATGTCCCCAGTAGCTGGTGGGGGAACCTGGGCATACCCTCTACTCTGGGTTCCAGCTCAAGGGCCCTCTGGTCAGCAGCTAAGGCCTACACTGTCCTACCTTGCTGCTTTCCCCCGAGTCGTCTCATACTTTCCTGGCTTCCCTGCTCTCTGGGTTTGCCAGCCTCCCAACTCCCTCCTCTCAGAGAGTAAATATGGACTACCTCCTAGCCCCTAAAGCACCTCCCTTCTCCCAGACTCCTTCCTTGCAGGCTGCTCTATTGCCAGCTTCCTGGCTTCTATTGGGCCTGGCTGAGCCTTGAATCCCTGCTCCCTGTTTCTTTCTTCAGGTGCAGCCTGGGCAGTTAATTGGCCATTTAGCCATCTTAACCCTTCCTGGCCTTGTGTGGTGAACGCTCCATTACCATTACAGCATGGAAGGCCTTAAACATAGTGAAAAAGCTGGGGTCCTATTATTCTAGAAGGGGACAGGCCACTGATAGGAATGTGAGCAGACTGTTCAGTCCACTGAGCCCCATTCCATGGTGCTAAGGTGTCCAGATGTCCTGATTTTATAGCGACAGTCCTGATTTCTGGGTCTTTTTCTTATTTAGGCTCCTATTACCCCCCGCCCCGTCTTGATTTTTCACACTTGCTGTCTGGTGCCTCTGTGCCGCAGAGGAGCGGGAGCCTTGTGGCATCGAGACCTGTGGAGCAGAGAAGAGGCCCTAGATCTGCCATTATGTGGGTGCTCAGGCCTGACCCCCTTGCAGAGTGGGTGCAATAGTGATTTGGTAACTGCATCAGCAGTGGAGTGGCTGCTGCCCTGCACTGACTGACTCGGAGAATTCATTCTCCTCTAGCCTTATTGAATCCCTTCTGCACAGCGGGGCAGCGTGCAGTTCTTGGGACGAGCTAGGGATGTCCTTGGAGCTTTGTCCAAAAGAATAAGCAAATCACCATTGGAAGATGTTAGTGACAACTCTCACCATTTTATCGAGAGTCTGGAGATATTTGGAATCTTTCCCTGAACCCCAGCTCCTGGAGTTATGGGTTTACATAGAAATCTCTGTTTCTATTATTTTTTTTGAAAAAAGTTTTAACTCCAATGGCTTGAAAACATCAGCCCTAAAGGCGCAAAAGCCAAGTGGGAAACAAAAAGAACCCCAAATGTATTATTGCTAAGCCAGTCTCCTGATCTGGGGAGTCTGGACTTATGATTTTGAACCCTCAGAATTAGCAATGTTGTGACCCTCTTTCTACTGGGTATACTGCCCACTAGTGTCTGTGAGTGGGAACCAAACAATGGCTCTGGGAGCCTCCTCTGTGTGGTTCTGCATTGAACTCTTGAAATATAGATTGTCAGGGTTGCTATGTTCCCATGGGAGAGGGTTGGCTCATCCTTGCCACTTTTCTGAACAGCAAACAATTCTTGGTTTTAAAGGCGACTCTTAGAAGGAGACTATGTAATATAATCAGCTACTGCAAGTATTGGCACGCCTGCACAAGCGCCAGCCAGTAATGATGAATTCAGTATTCCTTCCATGGACTAATTAATGCGCTATAACATATCCAAGTGCAATTTGCAAGTCATAGATTGCATTAGGTGATACAAATGACTCATTTGTGAACCTGAAGGATGACCTTTGGCAGGACTAACTTCTGACCTCAGAAATATTAAAGAAAGGTTATTTCACCTTGCCATTGTCTCCAAATGCCAAAATAGCCCAATTAAAAACCTTGACATGGAACTATAGGAGCAGATGTGAGTCCTAAAGGGCATTAATTATTTTCAGTGTCAGCTGGTTGTATAACTGAGGCCAAATGAGAGTTTGGAAAGCTATTAAGCCCCTGTCTTACATGCATTGGGTCTAAGGTTTGAATTCAAAATTAGGTGTATGGTTTCATTTCCTTTGGGTAGGCTACAGTGAGTTTAAGTGCTGGTTGTCCTAGCAAGAGACATGAGCTATCTCTTTATATAGTTACTGTAAGAAGACCTTTAAAATATACCCCTTTCAATCTATTTTAGTGTCTGTATTTATGACAAAATAATCATTAGTCACTATGCTGAGAGGTCAGAATCCCATGCATATGTTCAGCATTGTTTTCCTGTGTGCAGTTTCTACCCTCCTTCCATGATTGAATGCCAGTGATCCTGTTGTGCCATGTGCTTGCTTTTTTTTCCAAATGTGGTGACAGATGTAGATATTGTACCAAAACTCAGTTCCCATATGGCTGATTTCTACATTTGTTTTAACAACACACAGATTTAAAACAAATGAAAACACAAAGACTTGAGTAATCTTGGCATTCTTTCCACTGCTCTGTAATTTCTTCCTCCAGGTGGGCTTTTATTGACACATACTGAAATGCCTTGATGTGTCTTAAAAAAGAAATTAGTCAGACGGTAATTCGCTCAAAGACTTTCATTTGATTGGGGCAACATTTTCTGTAGTGCTCACCCTATTTCTCCTTTCCCCTCTCCGCAACCACAGTGGTTTTAAAATCACACATTTTCTCAGAGGAGATGAGCAAAAGACATGTGAAAAATTATTCAAGCAGTACGAGTAAGAAGTGTCCTATTCAGGTCTAAATGAGAGGGGTTTATATGCCTAAAAATCTGTCTTGGAGTCTTTTTTTTTTAAATTTTCTGCCTGCCACCTGTTTACCCTTTTTTCCAGTCACAAAGAAGGGCAACTGACAATGAATCTTGGATACCACGGTAATAAGCATGGGATAAAAATAGATAGATTGAGTTTGATAAAATGGCTTCTGCTACCATCCAAGGGAAAGACATCCAAACTTCAGTTACTTCCCAAAAGGTATTTTTTCTCACCTGCCAAGGACTCTTTGTTCCCAATGTGACTCTCAATCTCTATAAGTCTCATGCTGTATTTTATTTATCATGCTGGCAGTTTCTGAAGTATTGCGTAAAGGCACCCTCTGCCCATCACAGCTTCTTCAATAACCTGTCTGATGCTGGTTATTAATTGTCCCGAGAGATTTCCGTTGCAGGCTCACCATCTGACCCCACCTCTTCCTTCTCTATTAGGAAAAAGGGTTTTGTTGCTTCCGCTCTCCCACACTGCGTAAATCTTAGGAGGGAGATGGTGCTATGGAACTTGGGTTATACTTTTGCTAAAGTATTGCATTGTCATGGATATGGTCTTCATTTTGTTCCTGGAGTCATGTGATGTAGTGAACTCTCAATGTAATGTGTCAGAAATATAAAATAAAGGTGTATTTTCCTAATTTTAGTTTGGTTAGTGCCTAGTTGATCCAAATTAGCCTGCTAATTAAAATCTTCTCAAACCTAGATATTTAAGGATAGTGGCTCTGTTGCTCTTAGAGTGGTGGACATGCAGGGGAAGGGGCAGATGAGTCCTGTGGTTTCGTCAAAGGATTTGGAACGCCGATCTGGGTTGTATTGCTGTCTCTGACACAGACTCACAGTAACTTTGGGTGTTTCAGTTTGTTCCTTAAATTGGGATAGTAACGCTTTGAGATGATAACAGTTAAAATGGGGGTAAGTGCTTTAAGATCCGAGGATGGACAGTCCAAAGTAGAAGTGTCATGAGGTCTGGCAGATAAATGACAAAAACACTAGTCCCCAGATTGTCAGATGAGTCTCCCACCAATACATTCAGAGCAGAATTTTTGCAAAAATTGGAAAAGAAAAGTAATGGGAAAGCAAAATTATCAAATTGCAAACTGTGTCTGTTTGTTTCTGAAGAGTCAAGTCAATGGCATTCCTGTCACTTTTATTGTATTTACTCTCTGCGAAATGTACTACTTTGATTTGGCTTTACCATAACCACAATGGAACCAGCCAGATAGATGGGAAAGAAGAAGGAAAGTGAAGGGAGAAGAAGAGAGGAGGAAAACCTCTGTCGTTCTATTGATTCAACACTGTCCTGTTTGCGTCAGGGGAAGCAGGGAAGAAATTGGTCCATCGGCAAGTTATGGCGTGGTTTTCTCTGTAGGGTCTTTAGCTAACTGTGGTCATACGTACTGTATAATAATCTAGACACATAGACAGCTAGGTGAGTCTCATTCCACTGTATAGAGTGGCGTGCAGAAAGCATTTCTCACTTGGTGAATTAGCTGAAGATTCCTTAAAGAAAATTTTTTGACAATATAAATATAGGCCAGCAAAATGAATTCACATCCAGCTCTGCAAATTTCAGTAATGTATACGTGTAACAAGAGCTGTGGTTATGGTTGCCTAAGCATTTCTGTTCCAAAAGGCCTTTTCCAAACACTTATAATTTTATCAAACTTTTAGCTTTTTGGGTTGAAAATTTTCATCTTTATTCAGAGTCAAGGTGTGAATCTTATCAGAAAGCTTGGGCAAAATCCGTTATGCAGTTTTGAATATGGCCAAAATAAATGTTGTGACCTTGCTGTAAGCATCTCTGGTGCATCAGTGATTTGGGTGAATTAACTTGACATTTAGCTGGAAGATAGTCCCTTGGTTGTAGAAGGGTCTCCTGGTGATCTGTTGAAAATCTGTCTTGAGCTGGCAGAGTTACAGTGGTTTAAAAATCGTACCTTGCTCATGCATGCAGACTCCAGTTATACAGCACTGGGCTTTTTACAAATGATCTCCCAGAGTTACAGTGGCGCTGTGCCCGCATACTTGTGTATACATTGAATGGAGATTCTCCCTCGGTATGTGATCTCGCAACTTTCTACTGTTTCTGTGCATACGTGGCTAGGAGAGTGGACTGGAATTCATGTGTGTGTGTTCATCCCCAGAATATGATCTATCAAGTTATGCTGAGAATGAAACAGGGCTCTGAAGTGCCATGTGAAATTGTTCTGTTATATATGTAAAGGTGGTGTGGAATAATTCCATGAGTAGATGAAGTTTCTTATGAAACCATTCTATAAGACAGGTGAAGATGCATATAGAATGAGACATCAGCCTCTGATGTTGATCCTATATCAGTGGTTTTCAACCTGTGGTTGGTGAGCCCCTGGGGGTCCACAGTTTATGCCTAAGGGGTCTGAGAAAAGTTGTTGTTACCATAGACTAGTGGTTTTCAACCTGTGGTCCGGGATCCCTGGAGTTCCACAAACTGTTTCCAAAGGGGTCTACACCTCCATTTGAAATTTTTTAGGGATTTGCAAATGAAAACAGGTTGAAAACCACCATTCTATATCATATATTAATGTGTTTAGTGGATTTCATGCTATGGGATAGGACAGCAGCTGCAATCCCTTGTGCAGCTTATGCCAAGACTTTCCACTGGCTCTGCAAGGTTGGGAGACAAGGAAGAACATGTGCCTCAATTTCCACCCCCACGCAATATGAGTAGGATGGCATATCTGGCTGAACTCCAAAATCAGAAGGTTGAGCCCAACTGGGAAACTGAACTTTGCGGCGTGCTTATAAAGATTTGACCTTCTCACTAAAGCTCTCCCATGTACCTTACATAGGATGGCATTTTGCAGATAACCAGAAGTGCTGGCATCCTCTTTAAAGTAGAATTAGGAGCAAATTCTGCATAGAATTACACCCCTGTGACCCCACTGAAGTTAATGGGATTACACAGGGGTGGGTACATCAGGGTAGAGTTTGGCCTTCCAAACTCATTTCTTTCCTCTGTGGTAGAATCTCACCCGTGTCAGTGAGCATGTGGAATAAGAGATGCAAATGCAGCAGAAGTTTTCTTTAAGTGCCTCTTATAGTAAATGAAACCAATGCATTAAAATCCTCTTGCTCAACCAGTGGAAACACGTGTTTTTTAAAATGGTGCTCCTGCATTCCTGTAGGGAATGCACTATTTAACCAGTGGAAATATAGTGTCAAATATCTGTGATACATTATAATAAACTTTGTTCCACATGGTTTGCATTGGCCTTTCTTACGTTTATTCTGTGAACGTTTTCCTCCCTTGGAAGCAGCTGGAAAGTGTAAATTTCTAGTTTAACTAGGTGTTTGCTGTTGCTTGTGGATTTTTTTTTTCCCCTTGGAGCAGGTAATAGTGTGACTCTATTTTGGAGAAGGCCATCATGACCAATTGGGTGCAGCTCACCCTGCTGTACTGTCCCTTTAAATCAGGCATGCCGAGTTCACTTTCTGAAGTTCATTAGCTTGTGTTATCAATAATTTAGGATAATATTCTAGTGGTGCCTCGGTGCCTGGACCACCTTATTTTCTTTGTCAGCTTTCTCATACCCCAGCAGTCCAGTGAACTTGATAAGTGTCCCATCATCCTGTTAATCAAATTACTTATGAACCAAAATTGACAGTTTTCATTAATTATAAAGGATTATTCTAATTGCAATTCAAATTTATTCATTTAGAACAGACGGCATTCAGTAATATTTCAGGAAATTTGCATATTAAATGGAGAGGGTCGTCCATTAAGTATGGTAATGTATGCATATTTCCTTATTTTTAACTTCTGGGCCATATGCACTGCTGCTACTTCAGCAGGTGAAAAACCAGAACGTGCTTAATTTGTTCAACAAACACAGGGGCCATAACACATCTTTTGGCACGAACCACCGTTGTCCTTCTCCCTTTTTATTCCTTCCGCTCTCAGCCTCAAAATGACTGTTATCCTTCGAAGAAACTTTTGATAAACCTGTTTTAAAAAAAATTGTAGGCACAGCTGGTAAGGGTTGATTGAAGTGTTTTGCCATCGAAGCTGTGTTCATTAATTTCTTCAAGATGCTGAAGCAGGCATTAAGGTTGCCTGCTGGAGTCCTTCCCAGTGTCATGTGGAACAGCAAGGGGGCTAATCGTCATCCTTGTAACATCAACTGGTTACCCCCCTCGTGCGATATGAACCTTTCCCCTCCAGTGAAAAATGAACCTGTCTGAGACAAAAGCACAAACTATGCATGCGATGAGACAGTGTCATTATTCAAACCTGTATACGGCTGTGCTCCCAGATCATTAAGAATCATATCTTCTTGACAATAATAAGCAACTACCTAAACCTAGATCCAAAGACACATACAGGTATATTTATATCAACCCCTTATGAGTATTTTTCTAGCTCAGGAACACAAAGTACTGTAGATGAGTTGTAGTCTTATTTTTTGGAGCATTTGCTTGGCTTTTAAACAGTTAAACAGTTTCATCACCTTTGGGGAAAATGGTGTTGTCATGAATCATGTGACCCACCTTGTAAGTAATTTAACTAACATACCCAGAAATTGCTGATATCTTGTCTTAATGATTTTAGTAAAACATCTGTTAACTCATTCATCCTTTTTTAAATCCTTTTCTTCGAAAAGACCATTGCTCATTTAACTTGTTCCTAAGCAGGTTTCTTTCATTTTCTGGACAAAACAAAAATCTTTGCTGTTTCTATTTGCAGATATTTTATTTTTGTTGGACACATTTCATTTAGGCTACGTCTGTCTGTCTGTCTATCTCACATTAAATTATTTTTTAAACTGTGTTGTGGATTGAAAGTTAATTCTGAATAGCAGTGTGAAAATAAGTGCATCTTGCAGCAGAAGGAAACGGAAGTGCAGACGAACAGAAAATATATTTCAAAAGTTAATTATACCAAGTTGGGCCCTGATGCTTGTGGATTCCGATTTTGCGTAGCACTTGATGCCAGTGTGATGTAAGCACCGACTTAAGTATTTTTCTAAATACTGATGGACTTTTGCTTGTCTTTCCACACAGGCTCAAGTTAAAGTGCTTTGCTGAATTGGGGCTGTAGGCAGTAACTGAAAGCTAGTACTGGGAAACTAACTGTGACTTTCTACATGAGCTCTGTGAAGTTGAGGCGGAGCACACAAGGAGACATGCTGTCCCTGTGAAGACTGTCGGGTGATGTACTGTATTATCAGGAAGGTATCTTACAAAGATGTCTTAGGGAGTCACGTGTCTTGCAGCACAAGGAATAAATCGAGAGGTTTGTGTCGCAGACACTGATGTGGAAAAAATACTCCAGCCTGCCCGAGGGACTAGAAAAGCCTTTCCACTCTGGGAAGTTATAGTCTTGGTCCCTGGCTCAGAGCTTTGCTGGGTCAGAGCTGTCACTCTGAAAATTACTCCTCCCAATTCAGTGCCAGCGAGTTGCCTTGTAGCTTAAGAGGAATTCCCCTGACGGAGATCATGTGGTGTCCCTTGGAGTTTCTGTCTGGGTGGGGAAGCAGTTAGTTTATGGATGAGCTCTGGTGTTAGAGGTTGTTGAGACAATGTTCTGAATCAGTGCTTCCTTTGGTGCCTTGAGTTATTCCCGCTTCCTGGCCAGGGCTCTGATGGCCCCCTACCTCCCTCTGTCAAAGCACAATTGTGCCAGTGAATTCTGCCTTGGTAGCATTTCTGCCTGAGGTTCCCCACTGTAGGAGTAAATCCAGTCCCATGACTGTATTCGTTGGGGGAAATTCCCAGGCAAACACTCTTCATCAGCCTGGAGTTAAGAGTGAAAGATTCGTATCACTCACTTCAGCCAAAAATCCCTTAAAAGAATGTTGTATTTTTCTCCCAAACTTTTAACTTACCCTCAGGTTCATAGATGAGCCTTCACCTGGGTCAGCCCCTGAGCTGTAAAACTTCAGCTGGGTAGGCTTGGTTTTGGCTAGCATTGGTGGTGGGGTTCCTTGGGAAGAACACATGTTGCAAATATTCCCCTCTCCTTTGGTCATGAATTGTTCTCTAATGGATTTGATATTTACTAATTTATTCACTATTATTTCCTATTCATTTAATGGAAAGCCTCAGGCCTTTGGAAGCTCATAGGCTTTTGCCCTTTGGCTGCAGATATCCATATACGCCTATGAGTCATGTGTATATTATCCTGGTCTTTATGCTATCTAGCTCAGAGTTAGATTTCTACATTGAGTACAAAATGTTAGGAAACGCACAGCGGACATCTGCAGTTGCCCCAAGGCAACATGGGAATGTTATGGTATTACCCTTGTGTTAATTATATAGTGGGATGGGGAGAGAAATGCCTATGTGGCACCCATCCTTGTTCATTTACGTGGAATCTACATGAAAGTCTACAAAAGTAGCAAAAAGCAAAATTTTCTTACAAGGCCAAATCAGATAAATCAGGTCTGAAATTTGTTGTGTGAATCTTACAAATACGGTGAAAAGTGAAAAGTCAGACAGTTTTTGAGCTCCATATCTCTGAAATTCTGTGTGTAATTTGTCCCAGACTTTCCCCCAAAATTCTACTTTGGTATAAGATTGTGGCATTGGACATTTCTGATGTGTGAAAATCGGTCTTATAATGGGAAGGCCAATGCAACTTCAGATGTTAGACCCCATATATTGCAGTGGTTAGATGCTCAGCCACAGATTGGTTGATGCTTTTAATAGAGCAGATGTTTCTTGAAACAAATAGTAGGTCATTTCTGCTGTATATCTTTTTATAACAGTCATGCTATTAGATCTAAATTTGCAACTGAGATGATATTTTCTAGTGTACAGGACAGAACTTGGAATAGCTCCTAATATAGCAGTTTTGTTGCAGCAAATTTCAGTATGATATATGTCTATGTATGTGTCCACTGAGCAATATATTGGAGAGAAATGGGTCACTATTAGTGGATAGTGGTGTACATAGCATAATTTATTAGCAATATGTTGGGGCAGATACAAATGAAGCTGAGATGCTGGCTACCTCTGGGATGCCGCAAATTCAGAAGAGATCAACAAGATGCAAAAAGAGAGAGAGGTTGTTGTGGCCTTAGAGGAAATGCAGAAAACACAAAGAAAAGGACACCTCTTCTCCTTTCTTTCTGGATATAATAGAATATGCAGACTGGAGTTCTTAATTTGTTGCCCCTATTGTTTAAAAAGTGACCTAAAATGAGCTACAGGGCTATAATGGGCATTTATGCATTATGCAACATGCATCTGACAAAGTGGGTATTCACCCACGAAAGCTCATGCTCCAATATGTCTGTTAGTCTATAAGGTGCCACAGGACTCTTTGCAGCATTTATGGCATTGTATCTTATAGTTAGTCTTCACTTTACAGGCAAGAATTTTAACTAAGAACCAGAAATACATGTGTGTGTGTGTATGTATTTTCTATGTATTGTCCAAAATATAGAAATGATATCAACACCCACCACCGCCTGTCTGGATTTCAGCTTATGAGTCTCTCTGATTAAATGCCACGGCAAACTCTTGTCCCTTTCAGCTTCTGTCTGATTTTTCTGAGTGTTGTAGGTAAATGGCACGAAATGAACAGGCCTCCCGAAAGCAAACAAAGAGCCATAAATGAGGAACAGGAACTCAAGCCCAGAGCACATATGCTAAGAACCCAAATACATTTGTTCTAAGAAATATTTAAAGATGAGAGAAAATGACCAGGTATTGCTGAGATTAGTCAGAGAGCACGTTAATACATTTTTTATTGAGAAAAGGAAATCACATCTAAATAAAACATATGGTTTTAAAAAATCATCTCTGCCTCAGAGATTAAACATACTATTTCTTTACTCTGGCATCTAATTTCACCAAGGTAGCTGAAGCTTACAGGGGTCTGTGAGACCTTTTCTGAACAGTAGATATATAGTGACAAAGAGTCCTGTGGCCACAGGACTCTGTTGCTTTTTACAGATCCAGACTAACACGGCTACGCCTCTGACAGTAGGTATATACAGGGGCGGCTCTAGACATTTTGCCACCCCGAGCAGAGCGGCATGCCACGGGGGGCGCTCTGCTGGTCGCCGGGAAGGCGGCAGGTGGCTCCGGTGGACCTTCTGCAGGCGTGCCTGCGGAGGGTCCACTGGTCCCGCGGCTCTGGTGGTCCACCTAAGCCACGGGAGCAGTGGACCCTCTGCAGGCACGCCTGCGGGAGGTCCACTGGAGCCACCTGCCCCCCTCCCGGCGACAGGCAGAGCGCCCCCTGCGGCATGCCGCCCCAAGCACATGCTTGGCATGCTGGGGCCTGGAGCTGCCCCTGGGTATATAGAGGATTTCGTGGGTTTTTGTTGTTTCATTTATATATTTATTTATTTTATTCTATGGTTTAGTTCAACAAACCATTAATGGCAAGTGAGACTACAGTGTGTTTGCAAAATATGCATCAGGGCAAGATGTTTATATGGACAATACATTTAAATCTTTATTAAATACACTTGGAAACAGAGAATTTATAGTTCAGACTTGGACTCTGTGTACTCTAGTGTCCTGCTTCCAGCAGTGGCCAATATCTGGTGCTTTGGGGGTGGTGGTGGTGAAGCTTGTATTCATGCATGCACTTATCTAGAATCTTCCTCCAGAGTGAAATTCTGTCCATGAGATGGGGGTCGGAGGACCCTTCCTTGTCCATGTGGCAATTTGCTCATGTCTGAAGCTTTTGGTTTGCTTACGCCTATCTTTAGCATGAAGTTCGACAACTGATTAAACAGTCATTAAATTATCCAGACCTTTCTAGGATCAAGTTATGGTTTCTTAATATTCTTCTACAGGCATAAGGCCGAGCACTACCAACTACTTGATGGCAGGTGCAAATCAAATAGTTAAAGCATCTGGTTCGAAGGATGGCCTTGTGGTTAAGTTGCTGGACTGGGTCTCAGAAGATATGGATTTTAATTTCTGGCTCTGCTACAGATTTCTAATGGGATTTTGGACAAACTGCGTAACCTCTCTGAGCCTGAGTTCCCAATCTGCCACTTATATGTTGTGTCACTTTATCTTGGCTGCTAAGATTGTAAACTCTTCGGGGCAGGGCCAGTTTCTATGTGTCTGTGTTCTCACCTAGTACTGTGAGGCTGAAGTGTACTGGGTGCTACAATAACACATGTAATAACAGTTTTAACAAAGGCACGAGCACTGTGATTTGCACCTGCAGTTTGTTTTGTGAGTACAAAAATGCAGATGGAAATTTGGCAGGCACAAGTGGTGAGCACTTTCTAACCACTCAGTGTCATGTGTGACAAGAAGTGTCACATTTCACTTTATCATTTGCTTTGCTGCTACTGATGATTTTTTTTTTCCTGGTGTGGCATAATATTAATGTTTTTTTTCTGATGGCTTCCAAGCCTGGGGGTCAGAGCTCATGTTTCACCGCACAAGACACCCAACCATAAATCTCCTTAAATAATACAGAAGGCTGGAAAGGGTCACTGCAGAAAAAGCCAGCCAGTCTGAACGAAGTGGCATTGATGCATGGCAGAAGAAAGAGCTTGGATTTGGGCTGTGCTGGGTAGGTACCATATCAAGGACAGCTTTCATGTACAGAGGAAGGATATGCTTTGGTTTGCTTGTGAAGAACCCCTGTGCTCAATTGCAACCAACCACCAAACTTTCTTGAGGTAGAGCTCCATTGTGCTCCTTGACTCAAAGCTTCATTAATATTTTTAATCCTCAAAATTATAAATCAGACTGAGACTGACCCTGTAGCCTCTGCACACGCAGAACTCTCATAGATTAACATTCTCTTTGTGCAGCATTTTTAGCACTGCACCCATTGTTTGGCAATAAATCTCCATTACCTTACCGTGCATGATTAGTATTTAGACCACTTCTTGTCCTGGCAGGACAGAAATAATTCGTAGCTGCCCATAACACAGTCTGTGCAGTACATAGCTATTTCTTGCTCCACAATACGTAGAGGTTATTTTATGCAATTTGCACAAGACCATGGGGATGAGCAAGCCACAGAATCACTGATAAACATTTTAAAAAATCAACAGTAGCTTTATTAATACAGCCTTTTCAAGTTACTTGGAAACCATCTATTTCTAGTAATGATAGAAATAATCATAAAGGCCTCTGGATGTCCTACCAAACTTATAAAGATCACAGTTATAAAAAATATGGCAATACACCTTAATAGAGGCCACGCTACATGTGGTATGGAGGGCTGTAAAGCTTTTATCATCATGTGTTTGGGGTAACTACAGTACTCACAATTGATGACTGAGTTCTAGACACAAATGGAAGTGAAAACTTCCTAGGAGATGATCTATCGCTCACTCAGACTCGCACACACCATTGCATTTTGTTGCCACTTACTTGTCTCCTCTTTTTTTCTGGAAGTGACACGTTTCCCTAGTGGTGCCTTGAGGAAGAGGTGCTGCAGAACCAGTCAGTGGCGTTTGGTGTAACTCCTTGGAGGTCTGTAGGGTTGGTTTCTAGCTGGGACCTAATTGCAATAGGTGCATCTGATCCTAGTTAGGCTCAGCACCTGAAAGAAGAGCTCTTGGGGAAAGAGGCAGGATCTGCTGATCAGAAGTCTAGACAGGGTGCTTACCGAGCAGGACAGTATCTTTGTGAGTCAGGCCAAGGGCAAGCAGAGGGAGAAAACCATAGTGGGGGGATAGAAAGGAGGCAGAATGGAGAGAAGAGGAGACCAGGAAGAGCTAAGGAGAGACCATCTAAACATGACCTAGGTTGTGGTTAGGGGGAAGTAATATTCCAGCCTATTCAGATGCGGACAGAGGAGAGGTGATGCCCCTTTTCTGGACCAGCTCAGGCAATGTAGGAGAGGTGGGGCTAAAACCCCATGAGGGCGAGCGAGCATGGGATATGCCCCTCAGTACCTCTTGCTTCACTTGCTCATGACCTGGCAAAATATCACTCAAGCAGCTACACAGAACTAAGGTGCTATCAACATAGAGGAATCAGAGCAGAAAACATCTAGAGTCCTCAGGGACTTATCTTTATTTTGGTGTCTCCCTTCCCTCCCCTCTCTCTTTTACGTGGTTGGTAATTAGCTCAGTGAATGAGCCCCTTTGCTGTATTGTTGACAATTTGGGGTCTGATCCTGCAGTCTTTTTGCATCCAGAACCCCCACTGACTGCAGCGGGAGCTCGCAACACGGAAGGATAGCAGGGGTCTTAGATCAGTACATGCTGTTGTGTATTATATGGGGCTGTGGAGAACCCAGGCGCAACAGGCATCAGTGCAGGACACGGTGTTAGCCTTAACTCAGGGTTCTCCGGCACGTGCTGGTTGATTTCATGCCTTTAATATTAATTGTATCTCTACAGCTATATGTCAAATACATATGTGCACTTCCCACTGATTAAAAGTGCTATATGAGAGCTAGATATTAATTATCATTTACAGATTGCTACTTTAACCTGCTGCTGGTTCTGAAGCTGCTAGTGATGGTTGTGTGTGACCGTGTAAAACTAGCCTTCCCGTTCCCATTAATTAACATTAGAAAATACATTACTCTGAGTGCACACCTAATAACCCAAGGAAAATAGATTAGCAAGTGTTGCATACTTATTAAGATCTGTTTTGATAGGATTTTAAATGCAAAACCTCTTGCTTGTAATCAACAATTGCTGCTACTCATTTATTTATTTATTTATTTGCATCTTAAACTAAAACATCTATTACGCAGGCCACCTGTGGTGATAAGTGAATGTGCTGTGAAATTATTTTAAACACTATCAATTCACTAAAAGTGTGTATTTATTCCGTGTATTTGCAAGCTTCACATATAATTTCACTCCCATACTTATTTGCACTATAATATCAAATTACTCTTAAACTGTTTTTGTGTAAGATGTCTACCTTAAAAAAAGATGCATTTGACTATAGTGTGTCCTCCCCCCACCCTTCCCTGCTTATTTAATATACTTTTACTTTACTTAAATGCTGTTGCAGGTGCTGTATGAATGGCAGACAGATCTAACCCTCCTAAGTAATCTATTGCAGATGAGATAGTGAAGCTGTCACTTAGGATGTTATGGTATGAAATGAAACTTGAAACAACTCTCTGCCGGAGAATAAGGGAAGTGTTTTTTAAAGATGCAGTTCCTCAAAAATAAATAGCAGAGCTGGCTTACTTATAGGGGCAAATCCTGGGTAACATGGTTATTAGGACAGGGCATCTTCACTGGAATGGGGGAGGAATCTTCCCCCAAAAGCTATGGCTGCTCTGACTTTCCAGTGCAGGCTCAGGGCTTGATTGTACCCCTGCCGCGTGTATGCGTGCGAGCGTGCAGATAGAAGGACGGGTCGCTGCTTGTTCTCCCCCCAACCCTCTCTCTGTCTGCATGGAAGGAGCAGGGCTTTATGCTACATCCTCACAACCCGCCATGTAGGATCCTGGCTTTCCCATTGGGGTGGAACGGCATCACATTTGCTGACTGGTTGAGCCCGTTTCAGCTGTGCGTGGTGCCAAGAATTGCTGCAGGGTGCTGAGAATTTTGGCTGGCAAAACTCAGTGGCAACACTGCTACGTTGGGAAATGTTCTGAGTCTTTATCTCCAAGTGTTGCTGTCTGCTTCTCAGGAGCACCTCAGAGAATGATGGCTCCATTTCCCCCCCTAAAGTACTAAAAGTGACAGGAACTTCAGTCTCTTCAGTGCCTTCCTCTGCTTAAGGGGTAGGGGGCAGAACAGATGAAAGTGGCAATTCCTGGTAGCAGCCCCTCCAGAATGCCAGCCTCTGCACGGCAGTGGCCTTACATATTTCTGTAATGAGTAAGAAAAATTGTTTTATGGTAGTTTAATAAAGCAGGAGACAAATGTTGCCCCTGTGCAAAGGGACTGAATTACACACTTCATGAACCAAATTAGTACCACAACGCTTTGCTTTGTTCGAAAGGTGATATGCATTTACGGGCCCATTTTTCAGCAAGATAAATATGACACACGCCAAGACTTCCCTGAAGTAAATATTGTAAATAATAAAAGACTCTGCCAAGGAAAGCTGAAAAATGACTTAATCCTCACCCATTTATACTGCAATGCCAAAACGCCACTGACCGAATTGTATAACAAACTGCCCATTTAATCAGCTCTCCTTAATATTACAGCACAGGTTCACAGCGTTTCCAGGGATATTCAATATTCCTTGGTTTAATTGTTCAGCATTTGACTTGAAACATAATGCATGTGCACACAGGAATATTTTATACCATTAGAGTACTGAATTAGTCCCATATGTTTTCTGACTGGCTGCATTTCACATTTGTTTTACAAATGAATTCATTTACTCTTTTGTTTAAATATTTTGTCAAAGCAGTTTATCTTTCTGGAGAGTTCTCTGCTTTATTTTTATTTCTGCTTTGCTGCAAATGTTTGCCAATTTCCCTAGGACATAAGGATTGCCAGGTCCACAGACAAGCTGCCAACCTGAAACATATTCTCACCAGTAACTGCACACTGCACCATAGTAACTCTAGCTGAGGAACCAATCCATGCAACAAACCTCGATGCCAACTCTGCCCACATATCTGCACCAGCGCACATCAACAGACTAACCAGATCAGCACCACCATCACCGTGTCATTCACCTGCACGTCCACCAATGTAATATACGCCATCATATGCCCCCTGCTGTGTACATCGGCCAAACTGGCAGTCTCTACGGAAAAGGATAAATGGACACAAATCAGATATTAGGAATGGCATATACAAAAACTGTAGGAGAGCACTTCAATCTCCTGCCACACTATAGCAGACCTTAAGGTGGCCATTCTGCAGCAAAAAAACTTCAGGACCAGACTTCAAAGAGAAACTGCTGAGCTTCAGTTCATCTGCAAATCTGACACCATCAGCTCAGGATTAAACAAAGACTGTGAACGGCTTGCCACTACAAAACCAGTTTCTCCTCCCTTGGTGTTACACCTCAACTGCTAGAACAGGGCCTCATCCTCCCTGACTGAACTACCATCGTTATCTAACTAGCTTACATAGACTAGCAAATAATAATACCATGCCCCGGAAATATATACTAATGCATCGACAGAAAAAGTAGAGAATAAATATACAAACAAACCAACGAAAGAAAGCCATGCTCCAAAACATCTGTTAGTCTATAAGGTGCCACAGGACTCTCTGCTGCTGACACAGTAAAGAAACATTGAGGGCTAATGGACACTTGGTGAATTATCAGCATGAAGCTATTTAGCATAAGCTCATGCTTCAGCGTTTCAGCTGGCCATGGGCAGAGGTCAGGAATGGATTCTCCCTCCCCCCACCCAATATATTCTGTTTTTTAAATCTCCCCCCCGGAAGTATCAGGAAATGCCAAGCCTGGAGATGGGACATTGGCTGGGGTGGCCTAGGGCTCTGAGCATTCTGGCCTTAGATTCTAAGGCTTCTAAAAATAAGATGCCTGGGTAATGCACTAGATTGGATTCTTCTCTGCATTGGTATGCAGTTGGAATAATTTCACTAAAGATGTTACTCTGGATTTACACTAGGGTAATGGAGACCAGAATCTGGCCTACTGTTTCATTTTAAGACTTTGTAAACATGAAAAGATCTCTGTAAACATGTAAGGCAGAATTTTCAAAAGCATATAAATTTGGCCTAACTGGGGAGCTTCACCACTGAACAGAGTTGGGCCTGTGCTGAGTGCTTTTGAAAATGCAACTCTGATAGTATTAGTGTTTTAACAGAGAGACTTTGCTGTGGTGGTTCACCATAGCGTGTACTCTGCATGTGTGAGATCTTCAGTCATGACAGTCAGACTTGTAACAATGAGACATGGGCTTTAGGGAAACCACATCGTGTTATGCTTTGAAAATAGTGTAATAAGCTAATTGGAAAACTGCATGAGAAGAGGTTTTAGTGGTCACTTTGGATCCAGTTCTGAAGGCTGACCACCTTCAGCTTTCATTGACTTTGTGATTTGAGCGGCGGTTGGGGGCTTTTAAGGCCCTGGAGGAGGCATTCAGCTCCTTGTAGGATTGGTCCTTAATGCATATAAATAACTTACAACCCCAGAAGAAGAACTATGACTTAAATTCATGTGCTTAAAAAATCAGAGAAGCGATTGAAAATTATTTATGCTTGTATGCAATGAGTGATATTCTTATATGTATATACATTAACTGATCAAAGAGTTTGCACCTTATAATCATAACGAAATATAAATATAATCCATACTTATCAACCAATCAATCTTGTTCTCAACAAAATGAAAACTTCATAATTATTTCCACCCGCACAATACTAGGAAGGCCCTGTGCTTGGCAAACAGAGAACTCGGTTCCAAAGGTATGATGCATTTATAATATAAATGGCTCTCAATTAGTGTGTAGGTTTGTATACATCACAAACGTAGGCATGACAAAGAGAGGCTTGATTATAATCTCTCACCGGTATAAATGAGCAGAAACTACCTGGAAGTCTATGGTGTAAAACTGGTTGTGAGAACAGAACCAGGCTCAGTGACTTCCCTGATTTGCCATACTGCTTTAAGGGGGCAAACCAGGATCATTATCTCCCACAGATTAAAAAAAAAAAAAAAGATACATTCTTCAGAGCCCAGTATTGCATAGGGAAGATTTAGTCTAGCGTGTCCATTGACTTCCGTCCACTTTGGATCAGGCTTTTGGGGAAGAGGGGCAGCCCATTCACAGGTGAGCATGTGTCCCATACAGAGGGAATGCCAAAGCTTTAACCAAAACCATCCAGAGGAATCTGCCAAGGGACTGGATGCCTCTGCTGGGAGAATGGCATCCACAGCTTGATGTCTGAGCCCTGAGGTTGCCATCAGGAGAAGAGAAACGGCTGCTGCGAGGGAGGGTAACTGTTTTTAATTTTTTTTTGCCTGACTTGTAAAAGAAAATAAGAAATTACAGTACCCTGGCAGATCAAGACAGTCCTAATCGAACCCTGTGGTATGAGAATTTCCCTCTGAAACCCTGATTTGACCCAGGATTGAAGAGGATTCTGTTCACACCCTTTGCAGTAGGTGCTACAGTCCTTTGTCAACTTGGCAATTTCCCTAACCCGGATCACTTGACATAATTTAAGAATGTCCACTGCATTTATTTACTGCTGATAATGGGCTCTGGCTGGAGAAGACCCAGATAACGACAGGCCCTTCCCCACAAAGCTTACAGTCATAGATCCCAACCCTGCAGTGCCTGTGTGCAACTCCTGCGCGGCCGGGTGCAAAGGTTGCCCCTGCGGATCCTGTTACAGGATCAGGGCCCAAAAAACTGTTCGCCACCAACACTAGGCAAACTAGAGAGCTGATGGAAAGCATCAGCTGACTCCCTCCCCTTATTCAAAGTAGGGTTAGAAAAGGGCATTTTTGAATCCGAGGAAGAAATTTTGTATCCTGTTCAGAAAGAGAGAGCCTGATACAGTACAGTGGAGTGCGATAGCCTCCTCCTTTGTTCAGGAACTGCAGCTACCTGCATGAGCAGACGTGAAGCTAAGGGGGATGGTGCCCACAGTAGTTGCAAGGGAAGTTGAATAGGGGAAGGATGAGGTTTAGGGAGACCCAGATTCAATTCTTCCTGTGAGACCTTGAGCAAGTCACTTAGCCTCTGTGGTTCAGTGCCCCCTCAGTAAAATGTGGCTAATAACACTGCCCCATAGGCACTGACTCTGAGTGCTCCGGGCTCAAGCACCCACTGAAAGCATCGGCAGGGCTTGATTAATCTTTTGTGGGCCTTGGGGCCCGGACCGTGACCCCACCCTGCTCCACCTTGAGGCCCCGCCCCTGCTTGGCCTCTTCCCCCCAGAAGTTCCACCCCAAGGCCCCAGCCCCACTCAGCCTCTTCCCCTCGAGGCTCTGCCTGCTGCTTGCATGGGGGGAGCGGAGAGGAGCACCCACCAGCAAAAACAAAAGTCAGCGCCCGTGTACTGCCCTGCCTCCCAGGGGCGTTGTGAAGCTAAACATTGTGAAGGCCTTTGAGATAGATCCATTGACAAAAAGCGCTCTGTAAGCAATAGATACTTTTATTAGTGTTTGCAAATTGACTAACTGCACCATTCCATGGAATCACGCTATGGGAATTGGAGTCTGTGATGGCAATCGGACGTTCTTTTGTGTTCATAAAACACATACATGTGTCTGTACGTGCACAACGAGGGCTAGGTTCTATTCTGGTGTCGACTTGTTGAATATGAGCAAGCAGAGCTGTAAATGGCAGTGTCATTGGCAGATGTATGTCTCTAGGACAGTGACTCTCACCCTTTCCAGGCTAATGTCCTGCTTACAGGAATCTCATTTGTCTTGCGCACTCCCAAGTTAAAAACGACTTGCAAAATCAGACATAAAAATACAAAAGTGTCAAAGCCGCACTACTACTGAAAAAACTGCTGAATTTCTCATCTTTGCCATATAATTATAAAATAAATCACCTGGAATATAAATATTGTACTTACATTTAAGCTTATAGTATATAGAGCAGTATAAACAGGTCATTGAGTGTATGCAATTTTAGTTTGTCCTGGCTTCACAAATGCTTTTTATGTAGCCTGTTGTAAAACTAGGCAAGTATCTGGATGCGCTAATGTACCCCCAGGGGTAAGCGTAACCGTGGTTGAGAACCGCGGCTCTAGGACACTACTTAGGGCCTTGGCAGGGTAGTAATTCTGTTGGGTGTGGTAACTGTAATATTAGCATATTTTAGAAGATGCCTGTTGATACGGTGCACCTTCCTGGCTTGTGGAGAGCACACGCTCTAGTGAGTGCATTCTGCATTTGGCTCAGGCTTTAGAGTGAGATATGGAGGCTTTGTCACTTGTTCTGTCCTAGCGCACCTCAGCTTTCACTAGTTACTGGCTCCTTGGGGGATTTTGGGAAATGAGTTGGTCTCCATCCATCTACTGTTTAGAGAGAGGTCTGCGGCCACCGTGGGGACTCCCTGGGAGTCTCAGCAGAGCGGGGCATTTAGACAGAGCTGTTCTTCAAGGTCATTGTGGAGGGACACTTGTGCTGATGTGTGGATGCTGAGATGCCTATGCTGTCTCCGTGCAGGCATGAATCTCATTGATGTCAATGGGAGATTTTGCCTCAACGTGGGTGGTGTGATTCAGACCCAGGATACTGATCCGTGAGGTGAGTTTTACTATTCCCCCGACAATCTCCACCCCACCCAACCGGTCTTGTACTCTTTTCTCCAACACCCTTCCCTGCTCCCTTTGCTCATCTAGCACTTGATCTTATGCCAGTTGCCAGTGGTCCCAAGGGGGCTGTTCCTTCCCTAGTAGATATCAGCCAGCTGTGCCCCTTACCTCTTAGACTGGAGTAAGGGGTGGCAGGCAGGAGGTTGGCATAGGATCTGCTATGCTAGAAGAGTCCTTAGGCAGCCACGTCTGCCGGGTATACGGTCATTTTTTGCCAGGAAAACAGTTGTACCTGGGGTCAGAATCTGGCCCAGGGTCCTTCTCTTTTGGTCAAGGTTTGGCCTGATGTCATATAGGGAGAGGTGACAGGCAGAAGGGAGGGAAGTTTGCACGAAATAAAGAGATGATGTTTCTTGTTTCCCAAGTTATGCACCATCTTGATCCACCATCCTTTGAAAAATAAGAAGAACATAAATAGGAGTATGTCACTGCTGGAGAGATTGTGGAAAAAGGTAGCTTTTGAACTGGTGGATATGAACAAAATAATTATTCTGTCCCCTCTTCCCCCCCCCCCCCAAAAAAAAAGAGATTGAATTCAACTGAGATCTTAGCAAACCAGGTTGAGACGAGTTTCTCCCTGTTGTCTCGCCTTGTCTGTTCTCATCAGCATTGCTTAGGAAATTACTAGTTCTCTTCTGGTCGCGCACAAATCCAGCCCTCCCTCAACACACACACAACATAAAACACTCCTGCACTGGTTTTCCAGAAACCCAAATGTGATCATCTAGATAAAATGCTAATATGTCTTTTTCCCCAGGTTTGGTCATTTTCCTAATTCTGTGGCCAGATCCCCTTCAAGATGATTTTTAATGAACCCCTTTCATTATTATTTTTTAATGGCACATGCCTGCAATCATTGGGGATGCTGTAGCCGAGCTCTGAAGCACACACAATGCCTGTAACATTTTTCAGATAATATTGTCACATACTTGAAGCAGGAGGCCCATTTTGAAATAGTAATTTGGTCCCTAAAGAGTTCTTTAGCCTCTGTCTTGCCTGCCCACCCTGGCCAAACTGTCGAAGAGAGCAGTCCAAGATAGATGGTCTGGATTTGTGTATAGTAATTTAAAGCATCCTGCCTTCCTGTGCTCTCCTGCTGGAGAATTTATTCAGGAATCTATTCTATCTGCTGCATTACTTGCATATACAGCTCCTTGATTTTTATTTTCCCTTTTAGTAAAACCTTTATTAGAATGCAGATGAACCCTGACCGCAGCAAAGGATTAAGTGAACAGATTCTTTAAGTAATAAATCTAAAGGCATATTACATGCAAGGAAAAGGGATTTCCCTAGTGTTTTTGGATTTATAAGTGCCAGAGGCTAAACAACTTACAAGGGCCCTAAGATTGCTCCTTTTTCCAGCCTGGGACATGTTCTAATATTGTGACATAGCAAAGAATTAAGCTGGCTTACTAAGTAGAAAACATGTAGCGTAATTGAAAATGCACCATACAGACAGGAATGCTTGATGCAGCAACGTCCTGTTACAAAGATTACACTGATTTATAGGAAATGTCTTAACTCCTAATCCCAGTGACACAAGATCACATCGACCGTGTATTCTTTCATAACCGGAAAAATAAGAAAGGAGGTTAATAATATATATGGTGGAGATGAAAAACAAGGTAGAGAGGGCTGAGCCAGCCTTTCCTTTCTCTTTAAAAGAATTTAGCAACTACAATATTTTTATGATGTTTTTGTGTTTAGCTTGCCTGGAAGGCACAGGTATTTTATATTTCTGAAATGGTAGCTGTACTGAAGAGGGAGAGACAAAGAATTGGGGCTGGATATTGCATGGCGTAAGCTGTTTGGAAGAGCTTAGACAGGAGAGGGAGGTGGTTGGGTGCAGGAGGCAGCCAGAGGAATAACCTTGTATGTAAAGCAGGTCTGGAAGCAGCCAAGGAAAGAGGAGAGTCGTTATGGCTTGAAGCTAAAAGGCAATAAAGAGAAAATGGTGAAAACTGGAATTTTCTGTAGGCCATTGGAAAGGGAAACTTCAGGGAGAACAGCAGCTATCCTGCAATATCACTAGAGTCAGAGATGGTGACCGGCTTTTGGACAAGTTCAAGGGCAGCTTGTCCTCCATCTCTTTGCCACGATCAGAATAATCAGACTCGCTCCTTTCTGCTCAACTCACTTTCACCATCAGCTTTTGGTTCTTCCTACAGCTCTCTGACCACGCCACCATCTCATCCGGTATAATCTCTTCCTCCCCATTTCTGTTCACTTGAAAATCCAGGGGACCCTGTTTTTAGACACACCCTCCTCTCTCTCTCCATCCATCCATGCGTCTATTCCTGGGTGTCTTCATCTGCTCCCTTGGTTTGGTACTATCTCTGTGCCTTTGTCTCCCAAATCTACATTTCCAGCCCTTTCCCTCTCCCCTGTGTTTAGTGTTGTCTCTCAGCCAGCATGTATTTGCTGATCCAAAACTTAGCTTCAAACTTTCATTAAAATAAAGTGGTTTCTAGTCCTCATGTTGGTAAAGATGACCTTGACAACATAAACTGATTAGAAGTTGATGCAGTGATCTCTTTCTGAGCCTGCAGAGAGCCTGAAACAATAACTCTAAGTTTATACACCATCTCAGTTATCTCAGTGGATTGTTGACTCTTAAGCCTAAAGACAGCAGCATAAACTTCAATAGTGTTAACTGTTTCAGTGCTGATCTTTTGAGGATAAGCATCTGGCTAATGTGCATCATCCACAATTGCAAACAGTCTCCAATGCATTCCCAGCTGTGAAATGCTTCAGCTTCCTACCTGATGACTTGCAGACAATGTAGTTACTGTCCATACAAAAATCTGTGGTGAATCAAAAATGGAAAATGTGGGTACAGCATAACATACATTGAATTCAATGTCAAAATCAGGGACATGGGCACTTCTGTGCTGATTGTATATTATTTTTGTGCATCTTTTGTTGGCTTACAATTTTCCCCCCCTTTTTTGTGAAAGGGATCATATGGTAGCATGTAAAAGGAACTTAGAGATCAGTCATAGAATTGGGCATAGTACAGAGACTAGATCTTGAAATGAAATATATGTCAATAATTATGCAGACCAATAAAAGGGGAAATTAAGCTATATTTCAAATTAGCATATTTTGGAAGCAAGTAGGAAGAGTTGGTAATTTTTAAATATGGGGTGGAAGAAAAGTCGTTGGGGAACAGGAAATAGCTAACAAATATTTTAATATTTACAAAGGAGATCTGCATTCGTAATGAGGACTGGAAGCATAATGTGGGTTTTGTCTCCCTCTAATGGCTGGTCCATATAAGAGGCTTATGAGTCTCCTATTTAATCCTTTAAAAGAGGGTTCATGCTGTTAGCCCTGGGAGCACTACAAATCTTGCTGTCAGCCCAAGAGTAGTTGGTTACACTTGCCATCAAGTAATCAACATACTAAGTGTAAAAATAAGGAAAAAAGATAATATGAATAAACAAGAGAATCCCACAAGTAAGATAGATAACCATGGGCTACAAACAGGCGGGTAAGATTGCAGAGTGCAATTAACAGTGCATGGAAAAAATAAAGTAGATGAATGGAAGGAAGTTTCCACTTAAATAAAATCAGTAAGAAATGTTTAGAAGTCCAAAAGCAATAAGATGCCATTTAAGGAGAAAGCAGGGCCTGTCAGTAGACGACAAGGATCATTTTCTGATAGAGGCCAAGTCATTGCTATAAAATATTGGAAGAACCCTTTGCCTCACTGTTCAGAAAGGAAAATCTAGAGAAATGCCTTTAACTGATGTAATTTTGCCGTACGCGTAGAAAGGAGAAATAGTGAGGGATATTATGAGAACATCCAAAGAGTGACTGAACCTGGGGACCAGCTGAGATGTGTCCATGTATTCTGAAGGGAATGGCATGCAAGAGAAGTATACTGTTAACAAGTACCTTTGAAATATTTGTTTGAGAATTACCAGTGGGCCGTGGAAATGCTTGTTGATCACATTGTGGAATGGGAACTCCATGTGACTGCAGGCCCCTGAGCTGAAAGCTGCAGCAGGGAAAGTACCAGCAGCACTACCAGCAGGCAAAATGAGCTGAAGTGTAGCCTGGAGTCAAGTCACAGTTGTGGCCCTCACTGCACAACCAGTGGGGCTGTTAAGGGGTCAGAGTCAGACAGCTCCCGGAACAGATCAGGGACTGCTCCACAGTCACTGCTTCCCCTTTGCTCCAGGTGAGAAGTCATCTGTGCCAAACCTATTGGGGGAGTGGGTTAGTTTCCCTTCCATGCCTGTTCAGCTGCACTGACTGGTGCATTGAGGGGATTGACAGGGATCAAAGCACCTGATCCACACCCACTTGCATGAGCCGGGGTGTGGCAGCCCCATGGACACTGCTCTCCCCGCCATGCTGCAAGCTGTGATGTGAATAGACTGGTCGGGAAGTTGCCATGTGCCCCCAGATGCCTCTGCATGATTGTGTAATGGGGGGGGGGGGGTCACAGTTGTGCCCTGAAGTAGCAGCTAAAAGGGTATTGTCTGACTAGAGCCTCTGAGAAGAGCAATCAAACCCACCAAATGAATAAAATATATTGTAAGGTAACAAAATTGTGGCAAGTTAGCCAGGGACTTAATATACCTTGTTGTGAGCAAAGCTTTGCTCATCTTCATGCACAAGAGATTAACCTACAAGGCCAGTCCGTGGATTAGCTACCTGAGTGGATACAGAACTGGCTTCAGGAAAGAAGACAACACTTTATGAGCAGTAACTGTTCAAAATGGAAGAAAACGACTCCTTGTGCATGTAACAGGCATGCCAGGTAGCTGATTACATTTGTTGAGGCTACAAAACTAGAAGCACTGAGAGGCAGTCAATACATTAGGAAGAGGGCACTCAAATTCAAATGACTTGGGTAAACAAAGAGCATGGCCCAGGCTAGAGAAATCCTGCCCCCAGCCAAGCTGCATACAGCGGGGGTCCTCAACCCTTTCCATAGCATGGACCATGTCTTATAGAGCATTCATCTCATGGTCATCTACCTTCTCATTCAGCATCATGCAGGCCATTTTCCTTCCCACTGGGAATCGTGTAATATCCTCACGGCATTGACCACTGACCTGGAAAAGCAACATTAGGAAAGCATTTTTTTAATGCTTCTTTTCATGTGATCTAACAGCTGGAAACTAGGAGGAGGGAAAGCAACTGGGGCCAGATTTTTTTCAGAGCTCTGCACATTATGACCCTGATTCATGCAGGTATTCCTGTTCAGGAAAGCACTTCAGCACATGATTTATTGAAAGCATATGCTTAAATCCCATTAAAATCAATGAGACTTAAGCACATGTCTGAAGTTAAGTATCTGCTTAAGTGCTTTCCTGAATCGAAGGTTACAGTGGAGCTGCTAGGTGCTGAGCTGTTTAGAAAATCGGGTCTCTATGGAGGACTTGACAGTCAGTCCCTGAGCTGTTTTGGGTAACGGGCCCCTTGTTATAAGTGAGCTCTCCCTGAACCAGCAACAAGCTCACTGCATGGCACTGATGGCCCAAGGATGACAGGTTGTGGACAAATGTTGTGTGAAGCCTTTTGGATCAAATGCTACAAAACTGAGAAATGGAGAGAGAGAATATTGATAGCTGTTGTGGATCAAACCCTGAAACCTTTGGAGCATGGACTTAAATAGCACTAAAAAGAAAAGACCAAACAAAATGTTGAGTTTAAATAAAGTTGGAGAATTTTTACCACCTCATAAGGGAGGGGAAGGGTCAGGTTTGGAATCCTGAGTGCAACTGTATTCCTTATTATGACAGGGCGATAGAAGAAGAGAAGGTATGGTTAAATGTTACAGGAGCACCCGTACTGAATTTGAAGTGGCTTCAGAAACATGTGGTCTGTATTCTTTAGGAAAAGAGTTTAAGAGGGGCCCACTGACATGCATGATTCTAAGAGGAAGAGAAGGCTAATGGTAGGATGCTACTTGAGCCGGCGTTAAGCATGGGAACAAGGAAGCTGGGGTGGGAAGGTAAATAAGGCTTGGCTGGTGAAGGAATTCAGGAAGAGTCACTTTTACAAAGAGAGCAGTCAGGCTGTGGAATCAATGTCCAAGGACAAGGAAAGCTGTGCTGCTTTGAAGAAAGAACTAGACAAGTCTTTAATGTTTGAGGGTAGATCTACTAACGGAAAGAGAGGGGTGGACTACATCAAGTCATGGGCCAAAGCCTGCGTGCTTTGGTGAAGGTACGGAAAATTAAAACACAGAGCAATACGGGCGAAACATCAGAAATGCCAAATGAATTCTTTATTCTCCCAACTCTTCCTGTCCCCTTCCCCACCACCTCCCTGCACCCTCAGCTGCCCCTCCAGGGAAACCTGAGTAAATGGGTAAGTTTTGCAACATCCCCTGAAACGTAGGTGCCTCTGAGCCATTGGAGGGAGGAAGTTCCTGAGCGAAAGGGTCTTCGTCTGTCCCTGGAACTCTAGACCTTGTCATCAAAAGAACAGCATTGCCAGCCCCGAATAGTCTAAAGAGCCACGCCCTGGAAAAATGATATCTTGAGACTGACTTAAAAATCACAAGATCTTAAAAATAATAAATGTGGGGCTCTTTTTCTTTGCCTTCTGGTATTTGAGCCTTTAGGACTCACATCTTCAAGCTTTTCTCCACTAACGTGAGGACCAGAAACTTTTTCTTGAAAGTGAAAGCGGAGGGCCTCATGCTGTATCGTGAGTATTTAAGAACAGCTCCAAATACTGTGACATTTGCAATAAAATGGCAAAAGTCGGCAACACTGGCTGAGTCTTTCTGACCTGTGCTGCTGGTTTAAGAACATGAAGAGAGAGGTCCTTAGATAACCAACATCTGAACCATAAAGGACTTTGTAGGTCAGGAACAACCCCTGGGATATTGCTGGGAACAAACTAGAACAAACAGTGCAGGTTCCAAAGCACGGTTCTAATATGATGCGGTTATGAACACTTCGTTCTCGAGTCACTAAGCCCCAAATGATGTGCACTGCAGTAGTCCAGTTGGGCTGGATATATATACACAGACATCCCTATAGCTGTCTATAAACTGATCTACCATCATTCAAATCAATAATAATAATAGAGTTCAGAGGTCCCCCAAGAGATTAGGGCCGTTTTGTGCAATGGCGTGTGCTAACGCATGGTAAGAGACAGTCCTTGCCCTGAAGAATTCGCCATGTAAATAAACATCGTAGGCAAAGGATGGCAGATAGATGCACAGGCACAGAGAGATGAAGTGTTTTGACCAGTGGCTGAGCCAGGAATAGAACCCAGGCATCCTAAGTTGTAGTCTAGTGGACCATGTGCATGGGCAAACATACTACATAGCAGCCTGGTGCTTTAAGCTGTAAGTCTGATATTCATCTGTACCAAAAATATAATGTAGGCACAGTAGAGTGTATTTTCAGAACATTTTTCTTTATTCCTTTCCTGACTGGAAAAGATGGCCAAGAAAGCTGAAGTACTAACTGTCAATATCTGATGCCTTTTGCGGCTCTCTTTCCTGATCAAATAAATAATTTGTAAGGTACAAGGATATACCCTCTGCTCAGCTCTCACTTGCCAGCACTGGTCTGTGCAATCTGATTTGGAGATTTCAGCATAGAAATATTCCTTTTTGCTGTTTCCCCTGGAAAGAGAGAGCCCAGTGGATAGGTTAATCATTTGGGTTTGCAATTCGTAGTTGGGGAAGCCAAAATAATTTCTCAATTTATGGAATCTATGATGTGCTGCTAAAGTTTTAGTGTTTTGAAATGAAAATCTATGATATAACAACACTGTTATACTTTGGAAATATTGGTTTAGAATAGATGGTTCTTCACAAAAACACATGCCAAAAAAACCCAAAGCATTAAATCCAATGGAACATGGAGGCTTGCAGGAAAGACGAGAACAGAATCCATCCGCCTGGTATGGGGTGTTGCTCTGTGCCACATGGACTCCTTGTGCCCTGAAATTGCAGCCTTATAACATGGGGACGCAGCTATGTGGATCTCCCAGGCCTTGTCCCCTGGGGTGAAGAGTGCATTGGGCATGTGGAATACTTCAGCTCTGAGGCTGCAGTACCAGCTGCTCAGTATCCTGGATTGGGAGGCTTCTTTTTCACTAACCATTGCACAGCCCACCAATTTGTGCTGCTTGCAGCGTTTAGCCCACAGTGTATGTAGATAGAGTTCCATCTGCAGAGAAGCAGAATTCAACATCTGGGTTGTTTAACTGAATGCCAGCATCCCAGGTTATCCAGGCACCTGCGTATTGTGAAGCCAAGATCAGTAGCCCACATGGGAGTGAGGAAGAGGACGTTGGAGAGTGGTGGGCATGTGACTAACGAGGTTATCAATTGTCCGGATCCAATCGTTCATGAGACGCTGGAGTAGATGGTAGCAAGATTCAGCCACTACTGCTGTCCATGAGCTGCAATGGAAGCTGCAATGTGGGAATTTACATGCATGTCTTTTATAGACAATAATCGGCTGAATCCCTGCACCTCATGCTGCAAGTGAGCCCCTCGTGTTTAAGGCTAACAGTCGTTCCTTGTCTTCCTCCTTCTGTGCCAAGTTGTTGCAGCACATGCCACACATGGTAGGTGAGGCCATGAACTTACAATATCTAGGCACAAGGGTGATGTTTCAGCTTTAGCTCCGTATTTGTTTGTCTTGGTTCTGTGGGATTAAGCAAAGCCAGTCATAGACTGCTGGGTGTCGTGTGTGATGTTTTCAAGTAGCTGAAAAGATACTTTTAAAAAAACATAAACAAGAACAAAGACTAAACAAACCTTTCTTCTTCCATTGTGCTCGTCAGGGTTGAAACCCTATATGTTGAATCGGACCCATTATAATGTCCCATTATGACAATTCCAACGGCACCATTACTATATCAAGCTTTTCCTGTGTTTGCATCATGTTCTTCAGCTGCATTGCAATAGTTCCTGCAGAGCAATTACGGTAATTGCTGTCAATGCCTAGTAAGAACTTGGGGCTTAATTTATCCTTGTGCAACTCCATTCTACCCTGTAACATCCAGGATGAATTTGGCCTACAATATATTGCAGAAGTGTTATCATGATAATAAAGTTCGTTTGAAATCAGTGGCACTTTGCTTATTATTATTATAATCATTCCAGAATATGTAATTGGGGTTGGGAAAGTGAAGCAACTGGAAACATTATGTCAAATAGGTGGTGCACGCATAGTCTGGGTTTGCCTTTCTAATTTAAATGACTTAGTCATTTACATTTTAAAAAGACAGAGGTCATACCAGTAGACTAATATTGGTCTACACAGTCCCATACTCATGTTTCTTGGGATCTCAGCAGTTTGCACGCTCTGGAGAGGCGTGCATTACAAAGGGTTTAATTAGGGGATCCTCAGTGGATATGAAAGTCTGAGTACAGTAATGAAAAGCCTTTTATGGAAAGGATGGGGTGTGTGTGTATGTGTGTGTGTGTGTATGTACATTTCTGTGCATGTGTATAAAAATAAGATTTGATAAAACTATACACGTATGCGATTGTGAACACACACACACCCCCACACACCCCTCCTTTGTGTTAATGAGTTTTCCCTCTGGAGAGGACATGTCGAAAGGAGCCAGTCCTTCCAGCCAAAAAAATCAATTGCTTCTTCATGAATTATTTAGATGTTTGCCATCAGTTTCTTTACAAAAAAAGGAGTCATTGTTAGATATTCCCCCCTACCCACCCCGTGTACTCTTTGCATTTACCTCATGATGTCATGACATAAAGTCACAAATACTTATGCATAAATTCTTTGTCTGTAAGGTGTGTCTGATAAAATATTTTAATATTTTTTTCTTTTCCAATGTTAGCTGTATTTACCCACATGTAGCAAAAGTCAGATCTGCCACAGCATTTAGCAGAGGGGTGGCTTGCAAGGGATTTTGCAAATTAAAATTAATTTAATAGAAAATGTACAAAATTTCCTCTGCCAATAAGGATAACACTCATGTGCTCATGCTTGCTAATGGATTCAAGGCTCTTACATTGAACTGCAAGACGTTACTAAATGAACATTTCTGCCTCTTGTGTAAATAGATAGATTAATGACATGAAGTGAAAGCCCTTTCCTGCTGATATGTTAGTTTTCTTATGGGGTTTTGAATTTCTCTTCTTTTTTGATAAATGAACCAATCTGGCAATAAAATCCATGCACAGTAGGTTAATAATGTCATAGCTGAACTGTGAAATAATAATGTGTATACTATCTCTTTGCAAACAATAATCCTTGAAGCCTGATAAATCTATTTGCAACCAACTTGCCTGTTCATTGTTACCAGGCGCTCCTCCTTTGTAAATACAAACAGTAACATGTTGTCAGGAATTTTTAAGTCACAGGAGATTACTGGGGCCCGGAGAAGAGGCACAGAGATTTGTAGGACAGAAGGCAGGTTAACACCCCTTCTTCTGCATTGCCTTCCCATCGGTCTCTCTCTCCTAGTAGCTTTATGAGGATTTGAAGAAGGGCCTCCTTGCTACATTTGACCATCATGCCCACCGCTCGGTTTGTCTGTTGGAACACTCTCACTCGTTACTCACAGAAGTACCATTTCCCCTCCATCGCTTGTGAGGAGAGCTGGAGAAACAGTGGAAAGCTGTATTCACTAACACCCTCCCTAAATCTGGCTTGGAATTCGAGCCGGCCCTATCTCCAACCTTTCTTTTCATTGCTTTTCCATGGATGTATCCATTTTTGTTCCCAAAGGAGATCTTGTTCCCAAAGGAGGAGCTTTTATTCATATGTGTGTTTGTACAAGGATCACCTTATTCTGTGCATATAGGTGAGAGTATCTGGACATCAGTGACCTTATTCTTTGCGAAGACTACTTGAATGTGTAATAAATGAATAAATACACACACGTCCTGCTATATTGGCATTGTATGCTTGTGAGTGAGGGTGTTAGGTTGCAGAAGGTGACGGAGACTGCGCAAACAACCGAATGATCCTGCTAGCAAGAAAATCAAGAAGATGGGTGTGGGGAGTACGGCCAGCAGAAAAGTCCTTTGCTTGGAGAAACTTTGTGAACGGTCCATGCTCAGAACAAGGAGGGAAGTGTCTACGGTTGGGCCAGATACAGAGTTGTGGGGATAGGTCCCCAAAGACAAACCCTGCATGGAACCACCACTGTTCACTGCACAGCAACATACATGTTTCTTGTAGGGTGGCCAGATGGCTCGCTTGCCAGCTCAATGTCTGAGAACTGCTGCCAGAGAAGGTGGCCATTGGAGAGACATGGCAATTTCCTAGGCCTGATTTTTATGCATCTCACCTTAAAGTGCTCCCTACTCACATCTGAATGATCAAGCACTCTACTGGCTTCTTGAGGCACGCCTGTGCATGAACATGGGCACCTCCAGTGAAGGACCATGTGGCATCGGTGCCCAATCACAGAGCCTTCTCTCCAACGAGTTTACGAAAGCCCAATGTGCTGGTGAGGCCGTTGCCGAATAGCAGACAAATGTCTAAAACCTGTGGTTGGATGGCAGACTAAAGGGCCAGACCTTGCCGGCAACAAATGATTCAGCCTCCGTCTCCAGTGCTCGTGAGCTGCTGCTCCCATCCAGATGGACCAGCTCAGCACTGCGAGGTGCAAAGTGAAGCCGTGGCAATTGGGAGCAGGAGACCGGAATCGTGAAAAACTGAATGCAATCTCTCATCAGATGGTTAGTAGCAAAGAGACAATTGTTCTATTTACAAGAGCTTGCCTGCCTGGAGGAGAGGCAAAAAAAAAAATGTATCGGGACAAGCATTTCCTCCCTGTAATGATAAGGAGCTGTTGCCCGCAGCATTCAGACTACATGGTTTCACAGACGTTTTTTTTAAAAAAATAACAACCAACGGCCCTTCCAACTAACTGTAGCCGAAATGCAGTTGTATGTCAGCCTTGCAGAAAGGGGACTGGAAATACTTCCCTGCTGTTTTTTGAAGTCCCAGGGTCTTAGTAAAATTAATACATGTTTTAGAAGAAGCCCTATCAAAAATCACTGATTTCAAGTTACTATTTGAGCTTAGGGGTCTAAGTAGCTCAGGGCAGCGTGCATAAACTTGACAAACAGGATACTTCAGTGCTGCCTGCCCATTGCCACATAATAGGGCGATGCAGCTTTTATTCATTCAAAGAAAGGTTGAGTTTGATTGGCAGGTCAGCCTGCCTGAATACGGCCGTCTTTTCCCGAACACTTCACTGCTATCAATTACAGTTTTGAATTATGACTAGTTTCTAATGTAAAATAATGCCAACCTCTGCCTTCAACCTCAGGCCAAAAAGCTCTTTTGTGCCTTTTTATTCCTGTTTTCAGACTGCCTCAGGACCCCCTCTCTGCTTCGTATTTTCTTTCAGTATCTCACTGAAATGCTGCCATCAGAAGCAGGAGTCATGCAAAACCACATATTTTCATTCCATTAGTGACATTGTGAGTGAGGGTCATTAAACTGAATGGTTAAAAAGCTAGAAAACTTTTTCCTATATTGTATCTCCAGTTCTATTCTCTCCCCCCCTTCTCTCTCTCTTTTTATTTTGTAATAATTGTATTATTCATTACAAACAAACGTGGCTCTGGAATTGCTCAAATTCTCTCTAGCAGTCAACTTAAATTATCTTTGGAAAATTTGCCCTACTGAATTGAATACAGATCTCATTTAAATCAGGCAATTTGGTTTAGCTGCCATCTGTTGGCCAGTTCCCTGTTATAATTCTGCTGTTGATAGTAGTTACCTGAGTTCATGTATTTCAGTAAGATAGACATTAATTTAATAATATTTGGAATGTTGCACAGTGACTTTCATTGTGTGGAATTTAGGCTGGTTGTATGTGTGTGTGTGTGTGTGTGTGTTGATGTATATGTATGGAATGTTTTTAAAACCAAATCTTCCTGCATTATGGATGGCAACATATACTGAAAGATATGTGTTGCATTGCCTCCCTCTTTACAAACGAGCTGCTTTGGTTAATATTAAAGCGATGGGTGTTAGCATTGCTGCAAAGCTGCGTGCTCTCAGGGGATGGCGTTTTCAGAATGATTCCAGAATAGGCTCGTGTGTTGGGACACTGTAGTGTTTGGGACCGCTGTGAACAGTAAAATCTATTGTCAGACTCTGTTGTACAGTATAAAACATGGCCCCTTCTTGTTCTGTCCCTTTTAAAGCTTTCATATGATGGACTCTGCTCCCAGCTACAGGAACTCTTAACTTAATCTGTATCTTTTAAAAATGTACATCTGATTAGCCCCTTCCACAAATCCTTGAGTTCTAAATGATACCCCAGTGTTGCAAGAGTCCATTATCTCTTTTTTTCCACCAGCATTTATCCTTTCCCTTGTGCTTTTCATCTCCCCCGTTCCCTGTTGGAGTCTACATAATATGGGGTGTGCTGGGCCTTTGGTGACATCACTTGAAGCTTTCTCCCAACACATCCATTAGTGCCCTGATAGAGACGTGTAGGAAAAGACTTCCTCTGCTCTTTCGTCTCTCTAGACACGACCTCTCTGCAAAGTAACCTAGAAACCCACCATCCCTCTTGGGTGCAATTGCTTATGATACCAGTTAGGGGCTGGAACAGGAGTGTGCTTTGCACAATAGCTGTCTTCTAAAACACTGAGATATTGTTTTGAATGTAAAATTCATTTTATCACAATGTATTTTCTGTGGGAGGTGGTGGTTCTTTTTGGGAAATCATGAAGAAGCACATGTGAAATGAAACACATTAGCCAGGTCATTCACAGTATGCTCAGTACTGCCCACTTGCCAGATGGAGTCTATGTGGCTAAGCTCTGTGTCTCAGACTCTATATTGCTACAGGAGATCTGTCCACTACCTAAAACTGAGTCCTTTCCCTGCTGCTGTCATGAAGTTCCAGAAGTCTGTGGCAAGCAGCCTGGTGGCCAACATGAAGTCTGAGAGAGCCATGGATTTATTACAATAGTGCCTTGCTTTCAACTAGACCTTGTTGAAAATTTTTCAGTGGAACAGTTTTCTGTTGAGGAACTGAAAAATTTCATGGGAAAGTACTGATTTAGTTGGCATTTTTGATGAAAAAGTATTGAAGTCAAAACAAATCACTCTGACCTTATCGAAACAAAATCCTTCGACCTTCCGTCCTTTCCTTCAACAGGAAATGTGTTGACAAGGTCATTTCAGTATTTTCAAACTATTTTGACTTTTTGTTCCACTTGGGGAAATTTTTGGTATGTCAGAATTTCCTGTGGAATAAAAATCCTAAGGTTTGACAATCTACTTTTAATGATCGTAGAACTCTTTATGTACATTTATTAAGCCTTGGTACGTCTCTGGGATGTAGATAACTATTATACCCATTTTGTAGATTGGGAAATTGAGGTGACAAGATTAGTAACCCAGTTCTTATCTCTCACCAGTTTTACACATGGGTAACTCTGTTGACTCAAGTGGAGAAACTCCTGATTTACATCACAGTCAGAGAGATCAGAATTACACCCTGGACACCTTACCAGAATGTTGGCCCAGAGGTAGTGCCAAGATTGTTACTCAGGAGGTGTGATACCCGGTCCTCTGCAATGAATGTGAAACCACACTTGCAGAGTATGTGTTGTGTGGGTTTGCTACAAGTTCCATGCCAAGGGTAAGCCCCTACAACCCCCACTTTGAAAGGATGTATTCCTGATTATTATTGCCTTGCATGGCTCACACCTCTGGCGAGATCAGTGACAGTAAAGAAGAGGCAAGGAACCAGATGCCTTCCAGTCCATTTCCTCCTCCCAAACAAATACACAACACAAATACTTGGTGAATAAAAATGTTTTCACACACAGCTCTTTTCATGGGTGGGTTACAGAATATCAGGGATTTTATTGGCGATCTAAACATTACTTGGATTCCCCGTTTGAATACTTTCTTTCCTGTGTATTGATTTAAGCCCCAAGAACAAACAGCAGTCAGCTCATTGGAAGGCAGCATTTGTATGAAACGCCGATGCATTGCTAGTGACTGACAGAATCAAAGTTTGGTTTAGTCAATGACACGGGGTTACCTTTCTTCCCAGTGCAACTCTGCACCACCATTTGCATGCCATCTTAAGGTGGCTTACAATCACCGGAAGCCATCATTTCCATTGAAAGTGGTGTCAGGCGGAAATGGCTTTCCCCTCATTACTGTAATAAAGCACAGGCATTATCCTGCAGTAATGAGGGGGATCATGTTTATCTCTTGTTACCTCCACTGGGCTATGAAATGTCTAAGGCCCGATTAAGGAAGGCGGTTTGGCACTGCATAAATCCATCCTGGTTCAAGACAGCCCCCAAGCATATGTGTATCTTTGGCTTCAGTTAAACTTAAACACATGTTTAAGGTGTCATAGGTTTTTAAGGCCAGAAGACACCATTATGATGATTTATTACGACCTTTTGCATAACACAATAAGTACCTGCTATATTCCAGAGCCGAGATCTTTTCCTGTACGGGACCAAAAATATTAATTTGCAGAAGATTTCAGTGTCCTTTTTAATTTTTTGTTTTGTCTCATTAAAGGTTTTTGTTGTAATATATAGTACACAAATTTTTCTTTCCAATGGGAGCACACTATATGAATTAAATGACTTAGCCGATTGTTTTACAAAGCAATAATATTTTTGAATAGTCAGCAGAATCCCTCCTAAGTTGTGTGGAAGCTTAAAGGGTTTAGAAGGTTCTTCTGTGGAGATAAATAAGCTGTCAATTCATAATGAAGAAAATCAAACTCGTGCTGTTGATTTTGGCTGTGGCACTTGCAAAAGTATGAGAGAAATTTCTGCCGAGTCTTAAGAGTGCTCCATGTGTTAGCATTTAGCTTTCCAATGCCACATTGTGCTTCTGATAGCGTTTGAGAGGGTAAACAGAAATGTCAAAATAATGAAAATCAAAGATTAACCCATTCAGATATTTTGAGTAAGAAATCAAACCTGTATTGGAAATGAATAGGCAGCCGGATTAGGTTGCAGAAGATGCATTTTATGCCAGGAGAGTGAGAGAGTGGCGTGTGTGTGTGTGTGTGTGTGTGTTTTCCTGAAGGACTTTTCAGTTCTAGATTGTGAAATGTTAAAACGAAGATTCTAAACAGAAACCTGGGAGGTATAGAAAGTATGCCAACAGCAAATTAGTTTACTTAGTTCATGACTTTAATAAACCCTTGCAATTAGCAGGGTATTTCCTTTTGACTTGTGGTCTCAAGCTATGCATTTCTGTGTGTGATCTTTTTCCCCACAGCCCTTAAATGAGGAAAGCAAAGTTGATGATCCTGCTTTGCTACAGGCCATGTATACAGGCGGTTTAATCATGTGCAAGGCTGTGTTTGAAGCACACCTCAATATTGTCGAATTCACAGACTGGTCAAAGTAAAAAGGCCAAGTTGTGGGGCAGTCATCAAGAACTAGACTATAAAATTGGCCTATGAACCCATGTTCTCATACCCTTGCTCACAACGAGTAGTCCCATGGAGGCAATAGAGCTACTTGCTGAGTAAGGAATCAGAATCTGGCCCAAAGTGGTCAAAGCCCCTTCTCAGTTGCTATATCTGCCTGTGTCCCTCCATACTTGTACCCTACTACCTCCCAGCTCCCAGGTACTTTACATTTTTGCATTCTCCTCCCTTCCCTTGAATAAATAGTCCCAGTTCTCCCTGTTGGTAAACGATCTTCACAACCTTCTGACTCGTTCAAACTGTAGTGACCAGATCTGCCCATGAACCCCCTGGAAAGTGCCTGCAAGCCACCACCTCGATGCCACTGGCGCCAGCTCATCCCTGGATTACACAGTCCCATTTTCTCAGATGCTGGAACTACCCACAAACCTCCCACAATGGCAAGCTGATCCCCACTGATGTAATGGCCCTTTGTTTGCCCAGCCTATAAAATTACAGGGGTCATAGAGAAAAAGGTAACAGGGTGGATGTTCGAGCTCTCTGTGTCTTCTGTGACACTTTGACCCTATTCATGGATTCAGTCCTGCAGGAAAACTGGGCACTTCATCTGCAGTGCAGCTTTGAAACTATATTCTTAAAAGGTTCTTCTTTAGGTGTAAGTGAAACACCAATGAGAGTCAAGTGTCCAATCCCCACATACTTCAGCCAGATTGTTTTTCCTTTCTGCTTTCATTCATAATTGAACATTAGTTATCAAGTATAGCTGTGTTCTGCCACAAGCTTGAAAACAGTGGGGTCACACCTGCTGTAGACGGACACTCCTCTGACTACCAAGGCTGTGCTTAAGCACGAGGGGCGGCAGGATCTAGGCATAGCACTGGCAGAAAGCCATGTGAGTTCTAATCCAAGTTTCTCCGCTGGCTAGCAGTGTGTGTTTCAATTGTACTTTCCATACAATGAGGATAATTCTATCTATTGACTTCACAGGGGTGTTCTGAGGATTAATTGCAGTTTGTAAAGTACCTTGAAAAAGTGAAGGGTAATGTACATACCCATCCACACACACCCTCACTCCTACATACACAAATATGTGTACAGGTCTTGTTCTGGAATAAAACCTGGTCTACACTGGGATGCGGAGGGGGAATGGAAATAGATCTACGAGAATAGCATAGTTGAAGTTGATGCATCTTAGATCGACTTAGATTGACTTACTTTGCGTCCTCGCGGCGTGGGATCGACGGCCGCCACTCACCCGTCGACTCTGCTTCCGCCTCTCGTCCTGGTGGAGTTCCGGAGTCGACGGGGTGTGCGTTCGGGGATCGATTACTACCCGCTGATCCAGAGGCTAGTGTAGACCAACCCTTAGTGTCCACATGAGGAATTATACCGATATAATGATACAGTATAATTATGCCAGTAAATTTCCCTGTGTAGACAAGCTCTTAGTTATGGCCAGATTCTGTAGGCAGATAGGCACATGCAGAGCTCACTGAAATCAATGAGAGTTAAATGTGCAGAGCCATGCAAATCTTCAGATACCCTTGGACGTGCGGATACAAATTCTTTATCCGCACAGGGTTCTATATATGTGCGCATCTGAATTTGATGCTAAGAATGAGTATTACTGATCTACTCTCTTATCTGCTGAGGATATTAAAGGTCTGAATTACAGGCTTTCCCAATGGTGATTCTATAGCAGCAGACTTTGCAACTAGTCGTTTACTTTTGCTAACCACATTCTGTGTGCAGGAAAAAGTAGTTTGGAATCTCTGCTAGAATCCTTGAACAGAAAAAAAGTTTCACCCTTAATAAAATGATTTTCTGTGCATTTGCTTTATTTATTTTTTAATATCTTTTAACCTATAAAAATACAGATGTAACTTCTGTGCTGAAGAATTTCTTTAGGTGTACAAGGGATCAGATATAAGCCATGTCTGGAAACAATACTTGGCCAACAGCCGAGTCTTTATATGGGTTGTGTGTGTCTGTGTGTGCGTGTGTGTGTTCATCTATCCATGATTCATTCTGAGGGCTGTTTTAGCCTTCATAAAATATTCATGCTGGTTGTGCATGGTTCTATAATTGCCATCTCAGGCCTTGAATTATTTATAGGTTGTACTGTTCACGTAGTCTCATTTACTGATAGAGCAGATAACACCATACAAGAGGATCCCAAACACTCTAATGCCTGTTACTTTGCATTAAGTAGTGGAATTATATTACTGTAGGTGTAAAATGCTGTCCTTTTCCTCCTCTTGCTTTAATATATCATTTTTGTATTTATAATATGCTAATTGTTGAGATGCTGTTAAGCCTCATAATTCCTGCTGAGTTTTACAGAAATCAAGATGTGACTGAAATGGTTTCTCTCTTGATCCTAAAATGATTGTTCTTAAAACAACAGCCACCCATTGAATTGATACATACCTGAGCTCCTTTGTTTTGGGCTATTGATCAGCTTGTGTATTTAAGTGCTAGCAAACATTCAACAGTCCAGCTAACATAAGACATTTACCAAGTGTATTTTCAAGTTCATTGTACTCAATTAAACACTGACTCGGAATTCGTCCATGAAAAGTGATACCTTTTCTCTCTTTCATCATCTGTCCTACCACCCTCTGCTATGGTTCTGTCATTCTTTCTTGTCCACTTCATAGTTTCTTTGTTGTTACTTAATATAGTGAATGAGCCTGAAAACACAATGTGTTACATTTTTAATTGTATTTGAAAACTATTTTCAAAATAAAAACCTAGTTTTAGATTGGAAAGGTCACAGAGATGGAATTTACATCTTTTTTTAGATCACCTTCCTTTTCTATCTAAAAAGTAATCAGTGGAGCACATAGTGTGTTTTCAGGACAGGTAGGATGATGCAGTGGTTAGAGCACTGCCAGTTCAGTGGGTCCAGTTCCCTGCTCTGCTACAGACTTTGTGTGACTTTGGGCAAGCCATTAATTCCCCATGTGTGAAATGAGGATAATGGCATTTCTCTGCCTTGGGGGTGGGGGGGTTGTGAGGATAAATTCATTCCAGATTGTGAGGGGCTCTGATACTGCAGCGATGGGTCCAGATAATTATCTCGGAGAGAAAGAGAAAGCTACAGTCACACTGGAAAAGTGGTAGACTGGGCTTAACCCCTTACCATGATTTCTGCAGCGATGCCAGGTAACATAAGTAGGTGGTGAGTAGAGCTGATCAAAGCATTTTGAAATTCTCAATTTCAATGAATTTTTTCATAAAGCTTGTGAATTTGAATGAAAAAATGTTGGCTGAAAATTGTGTTCCGTTTTTCAACACATGATAGAGATGGTCTGTCATTTTCAAAAACTGCAATTTCAATGAGATTTTTTTCATCAGAACTATATGTTAACAATGCAGATTGGAATCTTTGACAGATGTTACACTGCCCCTTCCCCCCCAGCAGTAGTGGTGAGCTGTATTGTGCACACACCTAGCCTATGAGAAAAGGTGCTTGGAGTATAGTGACCTGCATTTGTTTCGTCCAACTGGCGTGCCTTGTCTTTAATAGGGATTCTAGGATTCTTAGGGCAAGGACCTTCTCTTTGCTGTACGTATATGTACCTTCTCTTTGCTGTACGTATATCCTTTGATTGTATGTAATCACAGAAAGAAAGGGCATCTGGTTGGATTCTGCAGTAGCAGCTGCATATGACCTCATAAGTAGGGGATTAGGGGTGGGGGATTTGCTCCGCCCATAGGACATACTCACTGGAAGAGCCCACCGGAGAGAATTTCTGTGCGTGCACACTTCTGTTGCCAGGGAAGGCGGGTTTTGCCCCACCCAATGGAAGACGCAGGGGTCTGGCCTACAAACTCCATGGATTCCCCGTGCCTCTAGAATGTAGGTCTTTGTCTCGCTCTAGTGGCTGGACAACATGCAATGACTAGAGCTGCCAGCATAATGGAGCTATTCCGTTAGTTTAATCAGTAGAGGCTCGTGCATTCAGCCTCGAAGATCCTGTGTTAAAACCCTGCTGTTGATCCAAGCAGGGGGTTTTTTTCTGTCTCCCCGTCTTTCTTCTGTGTGTGGCTGTTGGGCAGCATGGTGCCAATGGAGCTGCGCTGCCTGGGAACCTCACATAGGATCCCTTCCTTTGCCTCAAAGCAGAGGTCAGGCAGTTTCTTGGGCAGTGTCCCAGAGGTGAAAATTCTGCAAGGTCCTGGTTGTTGTCAGCGCTGCCCACCTCTTAGCGCACACCTCCATCCATTCACGTTCTCGCAGGAGGAGTCCCCTCGACTTTGTACCCCAGTTGGCTTTTTCAGTGCCAAGCATAAATGGACCTTTCGCAGCCCACATATGGGATCGATCAGTTGCTCGTAACTGAAACGCTTGTAAATATTTATCCTATATAGTGCTCCCCTCACTCCTCATTCCGTCTGCCAGTGCCTACTCCCCGAATGTAACCATATCTGGTCCCATCAACCCTCTCTGGGGGAGAATCCTGCTGCCGGGACTAAGGGACATGGAAAACTCCATGAGCGTTTCCTAGCTGAATTTTCTCCCCAGTCGTTTTATCAGAGTGCCAGGCTGTAGGATGGCCCTCCAAACCCCACCCTTCACACTGAGCCCCAGGGTCTCCACATCAACTATCCAGCCTTGGTAACCTCCAGCCCCCTGCGCTGTCTGAGTTCCCTGCAGGAGCAACTGCCTCTTTCCTGGGTATCCCCACTGCAGGGCTGGGAGTCTGTGCACTACATCTCTCCCGAGATCTGTGAGGTTGGTATGCAGATGGTGATACCAACCCCAACCTCTTCCTGGAAGTGGGAGGGGCAGTGCTGCCTGGATGGCACCAGAACCCCATTCTCACCTCTGAGGGGAATCCTCCTTGCATGGATCTCCAGGGCCACAGCCGATTGTCAGTGTTCTAAAGCAGTGGTTTTCAACCTGTGGTTCACAGACCCCATGGTCCGCACCTCCATTCAACATTTTTTAGGGGTCTGCAAATGAAAAAAGGTTGAAAACCACTGCTCTGAAGGGAAGGCGCCAGCTCAGCGTGGTGCTGGGAAAATGAGACTGCGGTTCAGGAATGACTATGAGACGTGTCATTCCTGTGCAGCAGAAGGCGGAGAACAGCAGGTAGCACAGAGGAGGATGATTTTAAAAATTATGTCTCTAAAAAGCAAAGGAAAGTGTGGATGAAATCGGCTCCAGGATGAAGCTACAGGGAACTGCCAGAAAAAAATAGAGGAAAAAGAAATGTTTCTGCAAAACAAACCACTTTGGTGAACAATAAATTCTTGAGAAGATACGTCTTGCCTGAACCCTTATTTTTCCTGATAATAAATTATTATAAAATAAACCTTTGCAACGCTCACGTTCTATACAATGGGTGAATTGAAAAGTGCTGTGTTTTTCTGTACGATTCTGCCAGCCTTGTAGGGCCTTCAGAGGAGGAAACAATGGAATTGTCATGCAGATTTCTTTACTTCCCTGCAGAATTTCACAGATTCTGTCAATCCCTTGCTACAAGAATTATTATTATTATTATTATTTATTATTTATTATTTTGCAACTGACTCCGGAGGTGCTGCTACTTTATCTGTGGAGAAGGGCTTTGACAGCAGAGGCAGCAGCTTCCACCTAGTCACGGGATATCCGAAGTTTTCAGTGACGAGAATGAACAATCTGGGCGTGCACCAGTGTTCCTAGACTATGCCGATGCTTGCACCATGGGAGCTTCGCTGCTATTTTTAGCCATGCTAGCCAGAGTAAAGCTAGCACTGGTACGTCTACCCAAACAGCAATCACACCTCCAATTGCAGTGTAGGCATACCGTTAGTTACCTGCCTCAGCCTGTCTTTGTTTTTCACCAGGGCCCCTTTTACTAGTGCAACGTGATACAGGAAAAAGAAAGCTCAGGCCACGTCTATACGACGCGCCATATCGGCGCGTTACAATCGATTGCTCGGGGATCGATATATCGCGTCTAGATGAGATGCGATATATCGATCCCTGAGCGCGCTTACATCGATTCCGGAACTCCACCAAAACCAACGGAGTTCCGGAATCGACATGGCGAGCCGCGCACATCGATCCCGCGTGGTGAAGACGGGTGAGTAGATCGATTTTAGATATTCGATTTCAGCTACGCTATTCTCATAGCTGAAATTGCGTATCTAAAATCGATTTTCGCGCGTCGTGTAGACCTGCAGTGTTTCCCTTCAGCTCTTGTTTATCATGTATGTTGCAGTAGAGACTATTGGCCTCAGCTGGGCCGGAGCCCCCTTGTGCTTGGCTCTGTACAACCAGTTTAAATGATAGTTCCTGCCCCAAGGAGCCTACAGTGGAAAGGGCAAGACATGCCAGGTGAATGAAACAAACCAGTGGTTGAGGGGAGGACAGGTTAGCTAAAAATCATGGGATGTTTTAGCACAGGCTGGCTGTGCACCCAATTCATTGCCAGTCAGTAACGGTCGTCACAGCTTGCTGCTTGCCTAACTGTTATCAAGTGAAGTTACATTTTTTTGGAGGGGGAATGTTTTTATGCCATACTTTCCCCCCAAGTACTATGCATGGACTGAGACATCCTCCTCAGTGAGTGCTGCTTTTTGTGTGAATCATTGGTACGTATTTTTATAGCTGGTTGCATATTATATTTTCTATACTGAAATTGTTAAAATATTTAATGTGTTTGTGGCTTTTCTGGCTAGGTTTCCCTTATCTTCCCAGATAGGAGGCTCAACTGGTCCTGGATTTTCAGGGTGTTTATTGTCTTTAAAGTTGTGCAAACGGCAGGCTGCTAGGACACCAAGGCATCACTTAACTTTAATTGGTCAACTAGCCTTTGCTGTTATGCACTGCACGCTGCTGCACGGTGCCTGACCTCAGCCTGTATTCTGAAAGCGTTTTCTTCAGCACTAGACATTTCCCAATTATGTAGAGTGTAGGAACAGCAATGCCCTTGCTTTTCAACAAAATTTTACCATACCTATTAGTCTGGATGTATTAAGCGGGTTAGTACATATTGGAACCAAAATACCTACACAACCTCCGCAAAACAAATTGGGAAATGTACTTGCTTCATAGATATTACATAAGCTGAATAATTTTCTAATAAAAATGTAAAAAAAAGGTATCTGTAATTCTTGATCCTTTTTATTTTCCCTTAGAAAGTGTTGCAGAATAAGTGAGCTTTTTAATGTCAGCAGTATGACACTATCTATGTATGATGGCTCCATTTTCCATAGTAGTTGAGTTCCCTCTCTCTCTCTCTCCCCCCCTATCTTTCATAGTTTTATACTCTCAACACTTAGGTAAGAAAGTGCTATGATCCTTATTTTACACATGGGAAACCGAGGCACATAAAAACAAAGGGCCAGGTTTTGAAAGCTATGTAGGCTCTAAAGATGCAGATAGACACCTAGTGAGATTATCAAAAGCCCAGATGGACCTAATTCTCATTGAAATTGGGAGATTTCATCAAAACCAACATTTCCTCCTGAACAGTTTTTGGTTTTGATAAATTGGCGTTTTCTGACCAAAAGTTGAGTCACAAAATTCCTGACTGCCTATAGTACCAATCCACTGCGTCAGCTCTGCAAACTTTTTGGGGGGATTTATGTACAGTGTAAGTGTACAAAAATATACCGGAGAAAAAATTAGAAACAAATGAAAAACAATTGATAAACTTTCCCAAAAAATAGAGCATATAATGATTAGTTTCAAAGGCAATGTGTTGCTGGGATACAGGTTCCGTCACTAGAATAAAGGGTAGAACAAGCATCACAATCTGGGGACTTCTGGGAGAAAACCAACAGTGGGATCTCAGCTGCTAATAAGGACTACTACTAGCAGGGGTTTTGCAGGGGGTAAGAACTCAGTTAGCAAAGGTGCCTGTCTTGTCTACTGTTTCCACTGCTGGCAGGTGGGTTGAGTTCTGCTAATGCTGATTCCAGAGGAACCTGCCGTCCTGGCCATAGTCGGCATTTGTGACATGCAGGGGGTTAGACTAGATGACCCTTGCAGTCCCTTCTAGCCCTGTGGTTCTAGGATTACTGCAACCATATGTAGGTCCAGATGTCTTTCATCAATAGTGAAGCTGCCCCTAGCTGTAACCAAAAAGGCATGTGGTTTTCCCCTGCTACTTTGCAGTGAACACATACCTTTAAAAAACAAAACAACTAATATTAAAAATATTACTGACACTAAAATCACATATATGGTTTTTTTCATACTTGGTCGTGCCTTTAAGAGCTAATCTAGTGAATTATTCATACCTATTAAAATTTTGTTCTCCTCTCCTTCCCCCCCCCAAAAGTCAGCCAACTAACTCAACTATTGGTGCCATGTGTGTCATACACAGTCTAACAGCACCTTTGCAACACAGCTGTGTTTAAACCTTCCATTGCTGTTCCCGTCCCTGGGCTGTATTTTTGAAAGTGCTGAAAATGGAAATATCACAGAAGCCGGAACCAGTAGTAAATCGGCATTGACCACACCTATGGGGAGCATTGTTCCAACTTAACCGAATTGGCTTTAAAAGAAACAGTTTAAAGAGTGTCACATGCATACCTTATACTATACAATACATGCATACATATACGTGCATGCACTCTTCCATATCATGTACCACTTATGCATACAAGTGTGTGTGTTTGTGTGCATGTGTGCACAACTACAACTGCTATGGTCCCCAGTGTATAGTTTGCAGTTTGAAGAGAAATCATCCTCCATCATTCGTCATTGCCTAGCTGCAGTAGACTGGGCCGGCACATCCTTTGTTAACAGCGACAAAGGCACACTCATAAATGCCGACATGTTACATTAATTTATAGGCACTGAGTGACTTATTAAATGTGATGTGTGAAATATAACAGGGCCCGGTATGGATGATTAGGTTTGGGCTTTGAATTGTTGACAAGACAGGGGTAATGAATTGCGGGACACAAGCTAGTATGTTTCCCCCTCATTAGTCAGTATTAGCTGCATTAATAGTAATAATTGGATATATTCATCATTTAAAATGTTTTAATAAATGTTTGGACAGCACCTGATCGAGGCTGTCAAGCGTTAGACTGGAAGGTTTGTGATGTGAGAAAAATGATAGCATTCCTTGGGAAGAGATTTATCCAGCCTAAAGGATGCTCCGTTTGCCAATGTCTGTTAGGGAGAGATAGTTTGGGGAAAAATAGGAATCGCAGCAGTGAGGAAACTCAGCATCTCTATCATTTCTTTTAAGTATGAAAGAGAGATTTCCAAGGACAGTGTCACCCTATAGACATCCTGATCTTCCAGTCCAGTCTCCAAGGTGGGGCCTGAGCTAGAAATTTCTGATGAGCTTCTAGATTGAAATTTGGACTTCACGAAAGTTTGTGTGTGTTCCAGTCTGGACTTTTGATTCAGCCCCTTATAAAGCAGGAGTCCAGTCACAAAGTTCTGATCTGGACTCAAAGTTCCCCAGAGCTGAGAAATATTTTGATTCAGGGTTTTGGCTTGGAGTCATCTGTATTCTAGACTATTAACACAGTAGCAATTCCAGACAAATTTTCTGCAGAGCATCCTAAAATCATGGACAATGCTGAAGGCAAGTCTTTTTCAGAGGGTGTTCTTCTTTTGGGGGGCGTTTCTTATCCCCCATGCATTATTGCCTACAATTTCATACAAGACTTCCTCTGATTAACACTTATTTCTATTATTATGTGGTCCTCAAAAGCAGAATGAATTATCGCCCCCCCCCCCCGCAACATTTACTAGGACAAAGGAAGTCAGGTTGCATTCTACTCCTGCTTTGTGAGAGATGGGTGTTCTGTGCAAAGCTGAATGGTAGACTATAACTTCTAAATCAATGTTGATTAGAATTTAAAACAATGTTACATGTTTATTGCATAAAGCTGAAGTTGGTGTGAAACTTGCTATGTATCACTTGGCTGCAATTGATTTTTGTGCCAAAAATCACTGATCCCCCCCGCCCCCAAAAGTAACCTACAGAATATACAAATGCAAAAAAGTGGATGTAAAGCTGCATGGAGTTATCTGCGGTGCATTCATAGACTGTGTTTGTATTTAGAAACGTGAGACTTTTAAGGAAAAAACCCAGGTACTGTAGCAGGTGGAGTTTGGTGACTCAGTAGGAGATACTCTTCCCTTTTAGCGATGACTGAACCAGTCTCTCACTGGAGATCATTGTGCAGCTGGAGGTGCTGTCTTTCAGGAGAGAGATAAAATCAGGGCTTTGACCACCCATAGGCGTTACAAATCTCATCACACTTATTGCAAGGACAAGAGATTTATCCTCAAAGTCCTTCGCAAAATCTGGCTCAGGTACTTTTTGTTCTGACTGTCTGAAATCCTCTGTCTCGTTTCAGCGGATAAGAGGGTCTTCATTTCTCTCTAAGTACAGTAAGGTAAATCCTGTCCTCAGTAGCTGTATCCATTAACCCGCACTACAGAAATACTCTGGAGTGGCCTTGTTATAACTGAAGGTAGAATTTACCCGATAGTTGTGTAGCTGGGGACATTTAAGTCATTTTGTGTTTGTGTTAATAAATTCTGCACAATACACCCCAAAATTAGAACCTTTGTTATTTTACTGGATTCTTTTGTTCATGATTCCCATTGTATTAACAGGAGTACTGTTGTTTAATTTATTAAACACTCAAACCATATGCAATTTGTTCTAATATCTATTTGATTTAATTTTTTCCTTCTGTTAAGTCACGGTTTAAGTATTAACCTATCAGTGTTGCATGTTAGTTGGGAGACATTGTCTTGCTGAAAACTTGTTTTGAAAGGATTTTTGCATGTTGTTTAGCATTATAGCAGATGTGATCGCTTACAGGTTTGTCAATGGCAGTGAACAGTATTTCCTTAAACTATCTCTTAATTTATGTGTGGACAGTAAAGAGAGAGTAAGAACTAAGAGTATGCTCTGATATGCTATAATAATTAAAACTATTTGTGCAACATTCATCAAATCAGCATTTCTTTGGCCTTTTGGGCATATGGATCTGTCTTTACTTTCCATTTATGTTTATTGTGGTATAGCAAATCGTGCAGGCACAGATTCTATCAGCTGCACCTATGTAAATCTGTGAAGTTAATCTGGATTTACATTGATACATCCTGAGATCCAAATCTGGCCTGTGACTTCTGAGTTTACAGTGTTTTGGCAGTTATCGTTATGTCGTTTTAACTGACTGTTAGCTATATTTGTGTATTTATAGATAGATTAATAGTCAGGGCCGTAGCAACAAAGAATGTGGCCCCCTCTGAACATATGTCTGGGGCCCCTTACCGAAAAAGTCAACGGCATATTTCGATGACTTTGCTGCATCTGAGATCACAAGATTCCAAGTGTGAGCTCCACATGGTACATACAAGGCACAGTCATTTATTTCAAGCATGCGGGGTTGAACTCCTTTATTCTTTCCTCTCATATTTGCGCCATTATCATAAGCTTGGCATCTCATGTCAGCAATGTCTATTCCTAAGTTGTTTGCCTTTTCAAGAAATGCTTCCAATAAGCCCTCGCCAGTTGTATCATGAACATTAAGAAAACCAACAAACGCTTCACGAATATTGACACCATCTTCACCGTTGCATTCAACAAAGCGTAACACCACAGACATCTGTTCTTCATGTGACACGCCGGGAGTACAGTCCAAAATAACTGAATAATATTTTGCTTTTTTAAGCTGCGCTATGTTGGCCTCTTGAATGTTACTGGCAACAAGTTGAATCAGCTCGTTTTGGATCTGTGGACTGAGGTACTGAACATGTGTCTCTGCCTTCTTAATCCTCTGTAAAAGTTCGCTGAGGACAGTATCATACTTTGCAAGCAATTCAAACAGTCCCAAAAAGTTGCCATTCGAAGGATCGCCGAGCTTTTCATTACTTCCTCGAAATGCCAAGTTTCTTTCGGACAAGAAAATAACGACATCAACCATGCGTTTGACAACATTTCTCCAGAAATCTCTTTCTTTCAGAAAAGCCTGCAATTCGAGTTGGTCAATAGATGTACGGTTTACTATGCCTGACCGAAGGTCAAACCATTTCACCATACAGTCTTGATGACCTTTGCCTGTTTCATGCTGCTGAAGTCTTTTTGACAGTGCTTTCCAAGCAGATGTTCCACGACGTAGCGGTATGTCGCCAGTGCCAAATAATTTACAACAAAAACAAAAAATGGCATCTTTCTGAACTGAGTACATTAACCACGAACATCTTATTTTCTCGCCATTTGCCATGGTTCGATAGAAATGAGTACTTGTGAATCTCCGTCTTTCCTCGTTAAATGGAAATTCGTAACTTTCATTCTGCTGCGGTGGGCCATGTGCAACATCACACACTTGCCTGTCCGATATTATAGACAGCCAATCTCCTGGATCATCAGTCAGTGGTTCAGATTCAGATACTTCTTTCCCGGCAGCAGCTGGAATATCTGTCACAGTTTGTTTGGTAGAACAACTGGCTTCACCTTCGACCTCACTTGAAACACTTCTGGATACTTCTGGATACGATTCGTCGCTGCTAGCGCTGTCCATTTCATGTGCCTGTACCTGTACATTGGATTGCAGCGCAAAATACATTGACAACTTTGGAATTTTCTCAAGTTCCTTCTCGGCATCTTTTGCTGCCTTTCGTTTACTAGCTCCGCTCTTATACATTCTCTTAGACATCACAAAGCACGCTTCTGCGTTGGAAACGATAAAAAACTAAACAACCAAATTAATAACATTTATCCACCGACCGCCATTATGAACGCAAATACACATTCTTTGAATGGGTCCAACTAAAATTCAAAACTGACCGACAGACAACTGATGTAGCCAATAGCATAATGATGGATCATAATGACTTCACGGTTTTGTCAGTAAAACCAACATGGATTGTGCAATAGCGTCAATAAATGTCACTTACCTAGTTATACCTTACATTTTTTTTGCCACTTTTAGGGGCCCCCTTCCTTGCGGGGCCCCCTCCGGTCAGAGGGTACGGAGGGCGCTCGCTACACCTCTGTTAATAGTTTGAGTCTAACTGGATTATTGTGCAGTTTGGGTCTTCATAAATAAGACTTTCCTGAGGCTTTGAAAAGGCTGCAAAATTAAGCAAAAATCACTCTTGACATTCAATAGTCATGTGCCATACTGGTTGGTTTTAAGTCACTCTCTAGTTGAAAGCTTTCAGATAAAACTGGTTGCTGAAGTTTACATTAACAGGGAACGAATCTGGATATTCTAAAAAGGCTCCGCTGTACGTTTTTGCTGGTTCTCCAGCAGTTGCCAACTCAGTCATTCTTAAAGAAACAGTGATGGAACCGTTGGAACGGTTAGGTTGTAAGGACTTTCTAGCCAATGGAATTAATTGTAACTTCTATTGTTCTGAAGAAGATGAGCCAGAGCGACCTGCCTTTCTGTCCCTGTAAATTGGTAACTAACTGATCATTTTAGCTCTGCTTGTTGTCATCACAACCATTGCTACTGCTGACCCACTGTAATAATAAATAATACAGCAGTACTTTGTGATTCATATATAACCTTGCAAAACCCTCTGTCCTAAAATCTGTCCAAGGAATAATGAAGATGGGATCACAGATCTCATAGCTGTTTTCACCCAGTGACACACCCAATGATCCAGTAGGTTGGGACTAACCCGGCTTTCTCTCCTGTAATGTTAACAGTTCTGGTTCCAGCAAAAGCATGTCTGGCATTTCTTGTCAGAGATCACCCTCCTGACCAGAAGACACTATCACACACTGACCCCTGCCACTATGACTAGGCCTTTCAGTGGTCTTATCTCTGTTGTCATTTTAAGCTTTTGGTTTGGTCTATTTCCCTCTTGTCCTGGGGCTATCCTTAGCAGGAAATGTGTAGACAGAGAAGTTTTTTACTGCCATTCCCTGGCTGTACTATTCCTGCTGGCCACGTGACCTTGCTGAATTGGTGTGAAAGGTAACAGTGCAGCTGAGTGCCCCTTCCACACCCCCAGAGCTGAGCCGAGAACTTCAGCAGCTGGCTTACAAAGTTCTTTGTCCTGCATGTCCAAGTCTCGCTGCTTTGTCCAGAGTTCTCATAACGTTGCACCTAAATTACAAGTGAGGCAGCGCGCAGTTTTGTTTTGCTTCGTTTGAAAGACTGGAAGAAAATCCAGGTGTGACTCCTGCTGGGGGTGGTTGTTCTTCAGAAAATGAATAAAACTTTAACAATGTCTTGTTCCAGCGAGGTTGATATAATCCTGCAGCATATGCAGTATTTATGGATGGCACCTCCTGCCCCATGCATGGTCTCGTCATCTTTACCAAAAAAAACCCCAAATGCTCTCTCTCTCTCTCAGCAATAGCTTGCAGGAATCATGTCCAGTGCCAGGGTTCCTCCTGCACATGCATGAGGAAGAATTCCGCTGAAAATAAGATGTATACCTTGTGACAATTCAGCATTCTCAAAACACCACTGGCCCACCTTCCCCTGCTGCACCGCCGCACACAGAGCTCAGGCTGAGTGCCTTAGCCTTTCCACTGAACAGTTCCCTGCTTCCTTCCAGCACTTAAAATAGCAACAGCGCTCCGGATCCCATCCGCATTGTCAGAGTGCCTTGCTGCAAAGGAAGTGAGAGAGCTTGATACTCCTTAAACACTGTGAAACAATGGGAATATGAAATGAGCTATCCAGCTTGTGTTAAGGAACTCAGTGCAATGTTCAGTTCTGTTCTTTACTTTTTTTTTTGACTGGTGTTTTGTTTTATTTTATTTTATTTAATTTTTTTATGTAGCATCCATTCCATACCGTGGGCATCCTCGACAGACTCTTTAAGAATATCCTGTATACTCCTTATTTAGGCTCTTCCTAGATTGTAGTACCTCAGTAACAGTAAAGACAGGATCAACATGTAAGCCTCCCACCAGAATCTCCATCAGATTGAATCCATTCACCTAGTCTACTCAGCCTTGCAAAGATACTCCCTACTTATGACCATGGAGGAAAGATACGAGATGAAATCCTGGCCCTGTTACTGTGAATGGCAGAACTCCCATTGGTTACATGACATGAAGATTTCACTCATGGTATAATCTGTGACCTGATTTCTCCATGTCAACATATGTCCTCATCGGATACGGCACATCTCTCCTGTTACTCCATCTCACACAGTTGTTCCACATGTACTTTTGGAGGTGATATTTGCATGCCAAGGGGAGGTGGCCTTTGCTTAACCACATCAACACCTACAGGGATTGCTATATAAATATCCAGAGAGGTTGGGTGAAATAATTCCCACTCATCTCCTTAGTATGACTGTGTGAAGCGGAGATTTACAGTTTAGGTTCTAAATCAGCCATGGCTGTTAGAGTTTTGCTGAGGATTGAGTGCAGCTAAAGACGAAACTGGGTGTCATCCCAGAGGTTAATCCAGAGGCTCTGGAATGTCTCTCACATTCTCTGTGATACTGACACAGAGGAACAGCTGAAGCCGAGAGCCCTTTAACTTGCATATGTGCAGGATGTTGTGGGCAAATGTAATGACAGTCGATGTCAATGTTATAAGTCAAAAGGCTTTTGCTTATAGACATGAGTGCCTGTGACTGGGAAACACAGGACATTAGCTGGGCAAGACTGTTGATCCAGTATAATGATTGAACTGAAAATGTAGAAGTCTATTAGGAGCAATTAGAACACTGAGTTATCTGTGTAATTTGAAAGCCATTATGACCACCATTTTAAAAAGAAAATACCAAGTCCAAACTGAATTAATGTTGCTAATGTTTTTTTTAAAAAAAAAAAACCCAGCAACCCAGTAGTGTTGTATCAGAAAGCAAAATCATTGTCCTCACCCTTTTTATGTAACAAAAAGATAAACATTTTTATCCTTATGAGGTTCATACATTGCTGTGGTATGCAGTGGAGTCCCTTTACTCACAGTGGATTTACAGAAGCACTCTGTGCTGCCCTAACTCTGCTTCTGCTAAAGTCAACGGTCAAACTCTTATTTGACTTTTGTGAGACCAAAGTTAGACCAATACTGAACACAGCTGAAAAATCTTTCCTTATGCACGTGCATGTGTACACACACACACACACACACACACACGAGAAGATTGAGGAAATCTGACTGATCATGTCACCAACTATGCAGGTATCCAGTATAATAAAACACATACAGACTCATCTTCCAGGTTTTTATTTTGCTCAAATGTAACCAAAAGCATTTCAGTAGCATATTTCAGGGCATGCATTTGTGTTGTACCAGATCTCTACACTTCTCAGCTGGTTGAAAGCTCTTGGGCCATAGTCCCTGGGTCATAATACTCTCCAGACATGGTGCATTTTTGTAGTGCACATCTCAGTTTCTCGTGTGTTGTTGCTTATGCACAGTATAGATATACATAGATTGCAAATGTTAAAATGCACATGCAAATTGCATTTTTCTTCCTCTTTCTCCATCTGAAACCTGTCCCCAATGCCAGTCAGAAATTTCCATGTCAGTTTGAACAAATTACATGGTTTTTGTTAATACTAAATAATTACCAGATCTTTTGTTTAAGAAGATCAAGGGAAAAAAATTGAAAGCAGGCTTTGGGCTTTGCATGTAAAGAAAATATTGTTGAGATAAAGTAATGTCTCCATCTAACCGCATCTAATTAGGGATACATTTTCAGATGGGCTTCTATCCAGAAGTGCACAAAATTGGATCTGTACTTTGTAGGTTCAGACACTGGCTGAAAAGTTTGTTTGGCACATGACTTTAATAGTCTGACACCCCTCGCCCCCTTTGGGTTTTGCAGGTTCCTATGCTAACACTTGTAATGTGCACAGGTGTCAGGCTATTTAAAGGCTCATTAGTGCATGTGCAAGCCGAAGTTTGTGCATGCAGTTTTGCACACAGGCTAAGGGCTGAACATTTGATCTATGTATCTAATTGAGCCAGGAACAGGCAGTCAAAAAGAAGGGAGTGGTCGTTAAATATTTTCACTGTGAATCTTGATTTCATTAATACCCCTGTGAAAGAATTTGCATCACCGCAGCGTGCAGCTGAGGATAACATTTTAAGACGCCCTTATTTTCCTTAGTGTGTTAAGACAGACATGGAGATTAAGTTGACTCTTTTCATTTTCTTTAACTAACTGTATCTTGGATGCTCCTGATGCCTAAGAACTGTTACACTAGTTTACCACGAGAGAACAGGCAGTCGAATACCAGTATCCTATTACAATTAACAGTAACTCTGTTATCTGTCATCACTTACACTGAACACAGGTTCTTCTAGCACAAGTATGACACCGCGATGACTGGTAATGCACTGGCATTGTGTGAACTATGACAGACCCCAGGGCTGCTTTTTTACTTATTCCAGGGAATAAAGTCTAGCATTTTAAGTGGAATTAAAAAAATAGTTTTAACACATTTTCCTACCCTGGTACTTGAAGGGTCAAGTAAGGAAAAAAAGTAGTGTAAGGAAGAGTAATTAAACAGCGGCAGAGTGATTCAATATTAGTGCTTTTACGGAATAAATGAGGATAAATTCTGTTAGTTATGTGACTTTTCCCTGTATTAATGTGATAATAAAGTACTCTAATTCTGGAGAGACCTGTCACGGTCTCAGCTAAAGCACTGACCCCTCAGCTCGTAAAGAACAGACAGTGACAGCAAAGGTCTTAAAGAAAAACAGAGCTTAAGACTTCTTTATCTGCACAGAGTAAAGTAACAACTGCAGTTGTGTATCTGTGTATGTGTAGCTGGATATACTCTCCCTTTATGCCTACATTGTGTGTGTCTGTGTGTGTGTGTACACACTATACATAGCACCTCGATATTCTACATGAACCTTTGGATACTTGGTGCACAGATGGTGTAAAACCCTGCAAACTTCTGTTTATTTTAGGTATTTAGTTCCAGTTGGATTTCAATAAACATTGCAGATAAATGGAATGCTGTGGAAATGAGAGTGTATAGAAATATTCAGTCTCCAGCAATCATTGAATAACTTTTTCACCCGTTTGAGAAGAATTATTGGAAAGCCGGTCCCCAGGGGAAAAATTAAAACGGGGAAAAGCAAGAATTCAGACCTGTCTCTGAATTATTTTGCAATGTTTTTATTTTTATATTTTGTCCTATTTTCCACTGTTGTCTTTTGGTACTGGGTGAATATTCTGTGGCCTCATTCTATTCATAATGAAAGGCTGAAAAACTCTCTGGGATTTTAACTCACTTGGGAGGGAAAATTCAAAGCACACTTTTCCAAAGAAACCTAAATTTCTATGATGTATTAGAACACTTGGTATTGGAGAGCTGAAGCATGTAGAAGATGAAAAATTGCTATACTGTACTGTACTTTGCTGCATAGAGCACACAGACCTACGGAAAACCAACTTGAAACATTTGGTGAAGCAAGCAGTGAGTAATTTAAGGCTGCCTTTGGGCAGTTCTAACTTGTGATATGTCATGCCCTGTGAGCCTCTCTCAACAGGGTCCTGATTACTGACAGATTCTATTGGTGCTGCCATAATAATATAGACAGAATAGACTGGTATTTTTGTGAACCTGTTCTGAATTCCAGAGCTGGTGCAGGAAGCACTTTGCTGCTGTGGATATAATAAATACTTCAGCATTGCAAATAGTTGGAGAAGAACCCATATAATCACCAAATCACATCTCAGGGACCTTTTCTGGACTTCAACTGGAAGATGTGTGTTTTTCAGTAAAAGAAAGTTGTTCCCAAAATTTTGTTGCTGGGTTGTGCTTTCTTAATAAATAGTTTTGCATTCTGTAAATAGAAACTATAGATCTGATCCAGTGCCCCTTAGAACCACTGAGAACGTTGAGATCAGTAAGAGGAAGATTGGGTCCTTTTTTATATATGTATGTATGTATATATTTATTTATTTATTAAGGTAGTTTGACAAATGAAGAATGGTTGCATTTGGGGGAGAGGTAGCAAGAGTGACTGCTGTGTTTAATTTTTCTTCTGTAGAATAAATTTCCACTTGTAAAAATGCCACAAAAGGTGGCTACTGCTGTTTATTGACTAAAAATCCAGCTGTGAACATGTGGGTACTAGGCGGTTTTCCCCATGCCTGTATTTGATTTCCATGCACAGTCTCATGCTGCTAAATATTGGTGTAAGCCTTCAATTTTTTCTCTTGTGATTAGGGTACCTGATGTGGCCCCTAACTTGTACACGGAAAATAGTGCAATGTTGGATTTGAGTTTAAATGGAAATTACAGCTCTTTAAATACATAGTGTGTTTTTCTTCTTTCTCCTGAAGTTATCAGCAGCAATTGTGGGTTTTTTTTTTAATACTAGAGTTTCACTCTGCTGTCCTCACATATGCCCTGTATAGGTTCGATTTGTGCACAAATGGCCACGGTTAACATTAAATGACAATAGTCACATTGATTGGTTTTCATTTGAATAATTTAATGTAGGTAACCTTTGTCTGGTGACATTAGGGCACTAGGAAGGACTGTGATTGACAGCAAGACATGGTGGAGGTGACTGATGGAGAAGGGGCGGTGATGTACTGAAAAGCAGACAGAGAAACTTGAATAAGTGGATCAAATGGCCCAGGTGCCTGTTCTAGTGTTGCTTTGTGTTGTGTGCAAGAGGACTGGTACCTAGTGTCAAAATGGTAGGAAGTGCCTGGCTTGCACTAGAAATGAAATAACTTGCTCTTGTCTGCTTGATATTTTCCGTTACTGCCTTTGTACTGCAACTCCTTCCCTGCATCTCTTCCCATGGTTTTAGCACAGGAGGAGGTGATTCAGCTATAATGGCCCTGGTTCAGCAGAATATTGAAGCACGGGAGGTACTTCCATTGGCTTCAGTCGGGCTACTCATGTGCTTTAGGTTATAAACATGCTTAAATACCATGCTGCATTGGCGTTTTCATGCAAAATGGCCCTGAAATTCTTTCATCTGCTGGCCAGTTGCAAGATATTACATCAGTATTCGTATTTTGGAGATTTTACTAATTTTACAGAGAGATGGACATATAGAAAACCCTGTTTGACAGCCCCTAATCCCAGAGTCCAGTAATGCCCTGCTCTTAAACCTTGGGCAGGTTTTGTTTGTCCCCTGAAACCCTAGGCAGGTTTTGTTTGCCCTCTGACAGGTTTCAGTTGTGCAAGCAGCACTCACTCACTGGATGGCCACAGATCTCACTGATCTTGGCAGCCTTACAGCTGTCATATTTTCACATGGATGAACTGTTCTCGAACAATTTCTCCAATGTACTGAGAACAAACAAGCTTTTCTTCCGCATCAGAAATGCAGGTCTTCCCTTTCCAATGATGTTTTCCTCTTCAACAGACATATTTATTGTGGCAATGGCAAGGAAATTCCGACTGCTAACCCTCCATGTTCGAATTCTCTTAAATATCCCTGTGGGCCGTGATGGAGAGATGTTTTGCTTCCCACTCGGATCTTATTTTATTTTTAAAAGAAAGTTCAGTTTTAATTTATAACCCTCCTCATGTTGGCCTGCAAAAGCCCATGGTCAAATCCTTTGCATATTACTGTTGTTTTGTTTATTTGTATCACGGGCCAACCAACAATGGGACCCTACTGGGTTTAGCATGGCTGTACAAAAACAGGATAATAGACAGTCCCGACGACCTTACAGTATAAATAGAAAAGACAGATAAAGGGATATCACCCACAAAGAAAGTGGACAATGGGATGGTCAGCAAATGGCTGAGGGTGGGGTTTAGTTAGGAGGGAATCAATTGGATGGAAGGACAAAGGAAAGGAAGGGACATGTGGGGACAAGGGTGGGGAGAAGTGCATTTTGAGAGGTGTAGTCCAATGAAGGAGGCCAACCTGTCGAGGACAGAGGGAGCATGAGACTGAACTTTGGATTTGTTTATTGATTTTTGCTGAAAATTGAAAACTTTTGACAAAGCAATAGATTTCTTTGTTTTCAACCTGGGGGAATAAAAATCATTTTCTGACTGACTCTACCGGTGAATCATGCTGATGGGATCACTTGAGGAGTAAAGTCCTACTTGCCATGAATCAAACCTGTAGGCTTCAGTGGAGTATTCCACTTGGGCACAAGATACTGTGCAAAGTGCAGCTTCCTTTGAAGCACTGAGGCTGCTCCTTTCAAAGGACAAGGGTGCTGTGGTGGCTGCAAATGCAGTCTGTATTCAGGTTTCAGAGTAGCAGCCGTGTTAGTCTGTATCCGCAAAAAGAACAGGAGTACTTGTGGCACCGCACCTTAGAGACTAATAAATTTATTTGAGCATAAGCTTTCAGGGCTACAGCCCACTTCATCAGATGCATGCAGTGGAAAATACAATAGGAAGATATATATATACACAGAGAACATGAAACAATGGATGTTGCCATACACACTCTAACGAGAGTGATCAGTTAAGGTGAGCTATTATCAGCAGGAGGGAAAAAGAACTGTTTGTAGTGGTAGTGAAAATGGCCCATTTCCAGCAATTGACAAGGAGATGTGAGGAACTGTGGGGGGGACAAGCATGGGGAAATAGTTTTACTTTGTGTAATGGTTCTGTGTTCAGATACGCCACAGCCAGAGGCCAGGACAAGGGCCTACATTCTTGTTACCGTGCCTTGCGTCCACTCTTAAAATAACTTCAAGAGAGACTAAGGGTGTAAACAGGGTTTTTTTTAATGCCTTACCCTGTCTATTTTTGTTGTTGTTCTGTGACTGTCGGCGTTGTGAGGAACTGATAGAAACATCCAAACATGATTTTCCAGGGGTTGGGAAAGTCCGTCTGCGCTGCCTGGATCTCTAACAATGTTTTGCATAATAATTAATGATGTACAAGCTGTTACCTAATGAACTGTTTTACTGTGTTTGCCCTTCAGTTCTGTCTTCTAAAATGTAAATATGGGTTTAGGATGGTTTGTTCCATGCTTGAGGCCTTTGGGGAACGTCTTCAGAGTGGGGTTTTTTTTAATCTAGAACCAAATTCTTACCATAGATGTATGAAGCTGACTGTGGGCATATTGTTGCATTGAGACGAAGGCTGACGCTGCACCTTGCATGCAGCTCACCTTGAACTGACGTTCCTGCAGTATAGTCTGACCCTATGGGAGTTCCTCATGTGTACCTGAAAATAGAATTTGGCCTTGTAATGTTGAATCTCAAATGTGCACGTAGCGACTGGAATCATTGAATACCGACCTCTGCCATGCGACAGCGGTGTTAACCTTTCAGAAGCCTGACCCTTGTCAGTGTGCTAGGAGCAGCAAAGCAATACTTCCTTTCCCAGCAGCTCTGTGTATCAGATCTATAGTACATGGTGTCAGAAGTAAACGAAATCACTGGCAAAACTGCAGCAAATGAAGCCACCTCAGGCTCAGAGGAAACTAGCATATGGCTGGAAGAGATGATTGCAACAATTCCAATATTTCTGGAAGTTAAATGGTCGTGCAAAGAAAGCTGCAAGGGTGAAATCTTCCATGTTGTTGTGGTTTGCAAGCCCAGAGGCATGGAGAAGCTACAGCTGATTCCAGGGGAGCATTGGGGGGATTTGCAAACAGCTAGACAAAGTCACTGAAAAAATGTCAAGAATAACTTGATTCATGCAAACCTGAGAAAGGCATACATAGAAAACCAAGCTGTCAGGTGAGGCCATTGACAATAATATTACAGACCTGCATGAAAAAGCTAAATCTAGACTAATTGGAGACCTAATTATCTGTGGTATAATTGATCTATAGGTCCAGAGAAGGTTATCACTTACGGCTGGATTAACAACTGCAATGCTAAAATAAAAAATATTGTTTCCTATAGTGAGCAAAAAATGAGCCTAAGTGGCAAAACAACTCTTGAATGTCTGTTCAGGGACAGACATCACTCTGCAGAGTTTGGAATGGCAGAGTGGAATAGCAGTATGCTTGGTTGAAGAGCAGTCTGCAGATTCACCTGATCAAGCAGGTTGTCTTCTGAACAAAATGTGCTCTGAAAGAATCCAAAGTATTTAAGGAACTGGGATGCATTAAAGATACAGTACATCGCACGCGTAAAGATCCCAGTGTGCTGCCAAATATGCATGCACCAAATAATGTCCTGAAAGCAGAGGGAGAAAGTGAAAGTTGTACTTAATAAGATGTTAAAATAAGATGTCCTTGAGTGAACTCAGACACCAGCTGATTGGATTTATTGTATTGTCTCTAGTAAACCCAAAGCAGTTGAGGATTTGTATAGATCCAAAAGGTTTGACTAAGACCATGATACGCTAGTGCTACCAGAAGAGGAAAGTCAAGGAGACAGTGTCTAGATTTCAAAATCCCGGAGTATGTTCAGTTTTGGAGGGAAGCGACGAGTTTGGGAGGTCTGACTCAATCAGAAAGTGCAAAGGTCTTCAGCTTCAATTCACTGAAAAAGTGGGTGGCAACTTCTCCAGATAACAGCTATATTACCCAGACCAAGGGGCAGTCCAGCAGGAGGAATAGATGACCTCCGAACAAAGCCATGGAGGACATGGACTGTGTTTTCCCGGGGACACCCAGAATGCTATTGACAAGCTTGTACATTGATGGAGGTAGTCAGCCTATGCCTGATAATGCACATCGCCATCATCAGCTAATATAGATGTTGGGTGGTGGATTCAGTTCAGCATCTACACAAACCAGTGCAGAACGTTATTTTCTGAGGACAAGTGGCCATGAGATCGGAAACCACAGAGGGACAGAAGCAGAATAGCACTTCCATCCGTCATATCGGGTTCGAGCCTCTACCTTGACCTCCATGCTAGACATATCTTTTGCTTTGGCTCATTTTGGAGGCACTGTGCTAGCCTTCACTGTGACATCTGACCAAGAGAGGGGTTCTCCCCAGCACAGAAAGGTGGTCAGCGAGGATTAGGCTCAGAAAGGATTCAGGAACAGGAGGCAGCAACCTGGGAAATCATTGCAGAGTGAAGGACGGGGAACCCGGGAGCTGGGGGAGAGAGGCTGAGAGCCGGGCAATGATGCAGGCTGTTACTGGCAGGGGGGCAGCAACCACTGCAAAAAGACAGACCCAGGAGTGGTCTACAAAGAGGGGACTGTCTAGACAGACCTCAATGAGGCACAAGGGCTGAAGAGTGCTCAGGGAATCTGCAGGCCAGTGTGACTGCCTTCAGAAGAGCAGTGACCACAAGGGGCTATCGGGGCACTTGGTCTGAGGACCACCCCTTTGTCCAGTTGCACTGGACAGCCCCTCGGGGCTCAGCTGGGGACTGTTGTGTTAATCACTGTTGGATTGTGTCTAGGGCATGTGCACCATGCAGTTTCTGGCAGCCCTAGCACAGCCCTAGCGCAGCAGTTCTATGTGACCTGAAGGATGCAGGTGTTAACGGGAAGTGTGCCATATGTCTGCATGGGTGGTACACATAGTGCAGTGCCAGACACCTAGACGGGGGCTTGTACCATAGCTGCACTCTACAGCGGGGTCGGTCACAGTGTGTTTCAGTCATTGGCTCTGTTAATCTGTGTGTGTGTCGGGTGGGAGGGGCTAGCACATGTGTTTTGTTTGATTGTAAAGCACCCAAAGCAGATGTCCCACTAGGCACAGAAATCATGGGGTGCTGACTTTTGCCACATGACAGGAGTACAGTGGTGCTGGAACTAGGGGTGCTGGAAGTGGTAATAACAAATACCAAATGCACGGTTTCCATCGTCAGCACCCCCACTATAAAAATTGTTCCAGCCCCCCGGCAGGGATATTACCCTTTGTCAAACCTGACCCACATCTGCTAGCTGGGGCTCAGAAATAAAAGTTCAGGCTTTTATCAGCACTCCTGTGCATTGCAAGTCTATTTCACCTAGTGAGCAAACTTCAGACTTCAACAGTTAGCGTGAATACGATTACCCCCATCATATGGGGGAAAAGTTAGCTCTGAAAAAATAACCTGATATTAAGAAGTTAGATGTAAACAAAAGCACATGTAAGTTATGTTTATAATTAGGGTTACCAGATAGCAACTATGAAAAAACGGGACAGGGATGAGGGGTAATAGGCACTTGTATAAGAACAAGTCCCCCCAGACGAGACTGTCCCTTTAAAAATGGAACATCTGGTCACCCTATTTATAATGAGCCCAATTTTGCCAGCATTACTCCTGGGCTAGTCTGCCCTGTTATAATGGGATGACTTGCAGAATAGGGCTCAGGGTGAAGAATGCAGCCAAACTAACAATTCTAAGATGATGCTCATGAGTTAAGTCATCCTGTATACTCATGTGGCCTCTGAGTCCCCTGTTTCTGTATTATTATTTGTTCGTATTATTGTAGGGCCTAGAAGTATCAGTTGTGGCCTGGGACCCCGTTGTGCCAGGCTCTGTACAAACCACAGAACAAAACCAGTCTCTGCCCCAACGAGCTTCAAACCTAAGAACAGGACAAGGGACAACAGATGGCTACAGAAACACCAGGGAGTACAAGGAAACAAGGAGAGAATATTTGTCAGCATGATAGGCCGTGGTGTTCTAGCCACCTGGTTTCCAGCCAAAAGTGGTTCTCCCTTCAGAGCCAACAAACACTGGGTCAGATTCTGCCCTCCATGTCACCTGTGTGACCCAACTGAAGCAGACCACAGAGATTTGTGCAGAACAGGATGCGAGGCACTCTGCTTGCCAGGAATCAAATCCAGGTCTCTCACAGGCTAGGGCAAAACATGACTCACATGGTCACCGAGCCTGCTTGTAGTTGGTGCTTTCTGAGCCATTATTCAGCCCATATTTTGGTTTGTCTCTTGGTAGAATAAGAATTCAGGATTGGATAGAGTATTTTATCAGCTAATTTCTTTTTAAAACAAAGTAAGAGAAATTCTAAGGAGCAAGCTCTGTATCTTGAAAATTCCTCTCCAAAATGCTGTGGCTTTAAAAAAAAATCAAAAAAAATCACTTTCCGGGACTTTACAGAATTCACCAGTTGTTTGGGTTTTGATAGAACTAAATAAATGGTCCTCAATTCTTCGTCAGCTTCTGTGGATGAAATGCCCATTTGACTTCAGGAGAGATGCGCCCATGTCACTAGGGTAAAATTTTGGAACTTTTGAATTAGACTTTGCAGACCCCAGAGACCAGCTGTTGTATTTCATGTAGGTGTTCGGTGCTTTTGATCTGGTGCCAGCCTATAAAACAAGAGAACGACATAGCTTGTTAAGTAGAGGAAAACCTTAGAGTTTTGATAAAGAGGGCCCCATTAAGAGCTTTGCCTGTTTTGGGTGGGCTTTTGAGTTGATCGGCGTGCGAGCGCGCACACACACACACATTCCCCCAGTGTTCACACATGCATGCAACGTTAATATGATAAATGTTTTCTACATTTGCATTGCACGTTTGACTCCGTCTTTCAGTGCAGATATTTTTAACTGTTACATCTCCCACCCTCCCTTCCCAGTAATATGTTCCTTCAGGGAAGTTCAAGCCAAAGTGGTCAGCTGCTTGGCTCCTACATTCTGGAAAACTCTGAAGAATTCTCTAGTAAACCCTTGGGGCAGAGCAGGCTTTTCCCTAAAGAATAAGCGGTTCTGAGAGACTTTGCCACATAAGGGCCTGTTTGAGGCTCCAGGCACCAGTTGACAGGGACGTCTTTGCCTCCCAACAGATGGCCAGGCTTTTTATTTCAGCCAGCACTCTCTCACAGAGGGGTGGTCTCGCTATTCTGCCAGCATTCCGCATGACAGAGCCAGCTTAGGGCAAGAGGGATCTGATGTCCGTGCCCTTCATAGCTCACGAGCTAAATGATGGGCTGTTGACAGGAAAGCCATCATCTGAAGTGTAAGATCCTGAACTCTCCCTGCATTTAGTTTTTCTTTGGTGGAATTAATGCCCTATTTGCTTGTCTCTCAAAATCCATTCTGGCACGAGTACAAACCTTTGACTGGTGGCAAGCAGTTGTCTGGATTCAAGATGCCAGGATTTGTGCTGACAGCTCCTTCTACACAATCTGAGTCGGGCTGTCACAGCTGGCCATTAGAGGCTTAAAAAGACACACACGACAAATAGCACCAACTTTCGGTTACTGAATATCCAGACCTACTTGATGAGAAAATGCAATGGCTTATACCCCTCTTTAATTGAGCGTAAACAAACAACATCCATGCCATCTGCCGCTGAAAGTGTCTTATGGCTCCTTATTGTTTTAGATTGGTTGGTCTCTTTGATTCCTTGAATGAAAGTAGCCCCTTGAAGTTAAAATTTGTCACCACGGCCATTGTCTAATATGATTTTTATGGCGTGAAGGAGCTGACACAACAGTCAAACAGGCCTCTTTAGGATGCAGTTCCACAACGGGGCAGGGGAGCAGCATCACAGAACACCAACCTGCAAAATGGAGCTGTGAAACGTTTCCATCCACCGAGCCCAGTTTTGCCCTTCTTGATTTCGGCATATGCAAATTATGCCACTTAGTGGCCACTGTGGGTTCTCACTGGGGATCAGGACAGATGCTTGCAAAAAAATTAACTTTCTGATTTTAAGTAAAACAATAACAAACAATCACCCCCTGATGCCTCATTATAAGTGGAGACAGGGTAAATGAACCTCTGCCTGGTTAATCAACAGCTATTGCAGATATAATGATGCTCTGTCTGGTTGTGCCTGGTTTTAAAGCTTGGTGCAGGATTTAATTTTACACAGTTATCTTTAGTAGAGCCCTAGCTGTAGTTTGTTTTGGACAAAAGGCTGATAAACCCTGGCTCATGAGGAGGGAGCCAGGAATATGAGACCCACTATTATTCATCGACTTGTCTTTATGGGTTTATGGTCCATTGGTGCATAACAGTGAAGAAAATATTTTCAGTAAAATGTTTGCTTTTCTGGGGCTTGTAAAATGCAGTGTCTCTTCCTAAAGCTACATATAAGTCTGGGCAGTCATTTCATTTCTTCCATGAGATCAGCCTTTTAATCAAGACTTCCCCTCACCCCTGCGGTGTTTTGTTCATTCATTTATGCAAATTGTCATGAACCAACTTTAATTTTGTTGACAAATTTGGTTTAATTGTTCGATCAAGATTCAGACTGTGCGGAACACTTTACATTTTTTGCATCAAATTGAGGTTTACACACTACACATGAACTTGTGAGATGAAACCTCTTATATGCAAAGATGTTTTCTTGGCCAGCATTCTTCCGTTTTCTCTTTACTGTACTGAAACTGTCTCTTTAACTTCCTGGTTGCTGTGGAAAACAGCATGATTCCATGGTGTAAGCCATTTAAAGTGACATAGGGACCAATTCTGCAAACATACATGGCTGTGATAAAGCAAAGTCCTTAAGCAGATGTCACTTTTAGCACATGCTGAAGTGTTTTGCTTGTTGGAGGCCATGTGAGAAGTCCTTACCTATGTGGCCAGTCAAAGGGACAGGTTGTGTGAGTAAGGATTGTTAATTGGAGTAAGGATTCATTGGATCAAACTCAAGAAAGGGACATGATACTACACGCTGCGTGCATCTGAGAGGCTAATGGCAGTGTCTCTTTTCTCCACAGGTTCTTCTTGAAATTTTTTCTCAAATGTAACCAAAATTGCCTAAAAAATGCAGGAAACCCCCGGGACATGCGGAGATTCCAGGTCAGTATGTCATGCTTCCTTCTTTAAAAATAATCAACTAGTGGGGTAGAATTAATTTGACCAAAACTAAGCTGGTAATTAACTGGAAGATGCTGAAATTTACTATACTGACCTCCATTTTGGGGATTACCAATGACAGCAGAAATTAGCAGGAAGTTCTTAGATTTTCATGCTCTGGGCAAGAGAAGACTTGAAGATGATGCCATCTCCATAGGAAGTAAAACTGTGAAGGGAAGAAACAGAAGTGACCTTGTATTGTTTCTCTGTTGAATCACACGGTTGCTTCTCTCTAGGTTATCTTGCTCTGCCTTAAGACCCAACTGTGCCTTCATGTAAAGATTTTAAGTGAGCAAACAATATTTATTAGTGGGGGAAATCTTGTCACCAAAACAGATATATGGTTATGCTGAAAATCTAAACAAGCTCCCCTTGGGGAGTCATTTGCTGCAGTTTGAACGATTTTTTTTATTTTTGAAAGATTGCATTCATTTTATACTGTCCCAGTTGTCACTCAGGCAAAAATCCTACTGTCTGTTCTTCACTAGGGTGTTTTTGGCAAATACTTCCCTAGCATTGTAAGCTCCCACCCGTGGAAACATAGGCTGAGCACGGTGGGGTGAACAGAGCTCCAGCTAGCCACCAATATTTTTCCATTGTGTTGTTTAACCATGCTCAGTACCAGTCTAAAAGATACGTAGGTTCCTTCCTTTTCAGTTTAAACCAATTTTTACCAAAAAATTCCTGGGTTATACAAAAAGTATTATTCATTTTTTTCTGATTTTCACCCTACTTTTATATCATTCAGCTGTATACAATTAACTTGTTTTATTGGGAAAATACAATACATTCCCTGAGACAGAGGTATTACAATAACACATTAGTCTGTGTGTATATGCAAAGCTGTCTGTTGAAGTAAGACTCCATGTTTATTGTGTGTATCTTCTAGACTAATAAACAGGCAGGCAGGCAAGCTCTGAAGTGCATGCGCATCTGAACGTCCTGATGAATCTCATGCCTGCCACGTACACATCTCAAGCTGCTCGCAGATAACTGTTTAAAGATTTGACACAGTAAAATGGGAAGAAAAGAAAATCTGTATCAGAATAGGTTTCAGAACACAAGGAAGTATTTGAAAGTTTAAAACAAAACAAAACAAAAAACAGGAGAAAAGGATGAAGTTGAGTGTATGTGCTACAAATGGTGTGGCCCAATTATTAAATGTAAATATTTATAGCTTAATAGTTCTAAGTTTACAACAGTAAACTGTTTATTCAAATGAAAAGTTTTATTTGGGGATTAGAGATACATTTGCTTTCTTAAACTCAGAGGTGGCATTGGGTGTTGAGTTCTGTTTTTGTTCTGCAGAAAACCACACTGATGAATGAAAATTAAAACATTAATCTACTGAATACCCACCCCCCGGTCTTTCCGTCCACCAAAATAACCCCAGTATTTACCCAGAAAAAATATTAATTTTTTTGCACCTGTTTTTGTTGTTGTGGCTTGTGGTAATAAACACTGATAAATTCCCGGGAAAAATAATTAAAATAAAAACTGGAAACGAAGGGCCATAAGGATATGAAATTTAAAACATCACTTGCCATGGGAGCATTGTCTACACAAGACCTCCCAATGCTGGAGCCCGCGGGCTCTTGGCAATGATGGGAAATATGTGCCCAAAGGACCCCCCCCCTCGTGATCGTTCAGAGGGTGTTTTGTCTATAAGGGTAGGTAAGGTGGAGAAATGACTCTCCCTCTTTGCGGGCAATGCAGGAGTTTAGTGGAGGCAAGCTCCATGAGGTTTCTTACTCAGGACTGGCCTCAGAGGTTGGGGTTAATCTTTACCCAGAAGCAGCGAGGAGCTTGTCCCACAATCCATGTGAGTAAGAGAAAGGTAGTGAGGCTGGAAGTGGGCCAAGGAGCATCTGTGAAGCAGTTTAGGGCACTCTGAGTTCCCTTCGTGCCACCGCAGCATTTAGTTGTAAGTGGTACACGTTGTATATGGAGGGGATGTTATGATGGGATAGTTTAATTTGGGCAATTGATTTTGGATTATCGGCAGATAAGTCTGCTCAATGGTCTGTGAGGGGATGTTGGATGGGATGGGAACTGAGTTACTGCAGAGAATTCTTTCTTGGGTGCTGGCTGGTGAGTCTTGCCCACATGCTCAGGGTTTAGCTGATCGCCATATTTGGGGTCGGGAAGGAATTTTCCTCCAGGGCGGATTGGCAGAGGCCCTGGAGGTTTTTCGCCTTCCTCTGCAGCGTGGGGCATGGGTCGCTTGCTGGTGGATTCCCTGCAGCTTGAGGTCTTCAAATCTCAATTTTGAGGATTTCAATAACTCAGTCATGGGTTCGGGGTTGTTATAAATGTGTATGGGTAGGGTTTTGTGGCCTGCCTTGTGCAGGAGGTCAGACTAGATGATCATATTGGTCCCTTCTGACCTATGAGTCTATGAGTATGAGTGATTATAATACTCAAAGCCTCTTTCTTTTACTGTATGCACACTAACAGGTTAATCCCTGTAGTTCCCCATAAGGTAGGTGAGTATTATTTATTCCTGTGCGGCTGGGATACAGGAAGGGAAGTGACTTGGCCGAGGTCATGCACCCGGTCAATGTCAGAACTGGGATTAGAATGCCAGGAGTCCCTGACGTCCAGCTGCATGCATCTTCCTCTATACTGTGCTGTCACTGGGAGCTATTCCCACTTATTAAAATATATATTCTCCTCTAAGAGGAAAAGTATTCTCCAAGGGTGCTCTCGCCAGTAGGGCAATCTAGCATGAGCAACCAGGTCTGGGGCCTGTCAAAGCACACGGTTCGTGATATGTACGCATTGCCAGTTTTGTACTCGCCCAAGATACGGGCTGATTTTCATATGGCAATGCCTTTGCATGTTCCCTCAGAACAGCAATCAGGAGCCTGTGTAGGTGAGCAGGTAGGGCATAAGAAAGGTGGTTGATCTCTTCACTTGTAAAGACATTCTGTCATGTAAACCCAGCTTCACAGCAGTTGAGCTTTCAATGTGTAAACAGAGACTGCTTAATTACACAGGTCATGTCAATTAGCGTGACCTTAGTATTTTCAAGAAATTAATCACTTTCAGCAGAGCAAAGCACTGCTCATACATTAATACAGTGAGCTATTAAAGCGTGTAGAAATCCATTAAATGCCGGTGCTTTTTTTTTCTTTTTCTTTTGCAATAGCTGGGTTTTCTTCTTGAACTTGTTGCTCTCACATTAGACCAACAAACTTCTTAAAATAAAGCGGCTGGTCACTGTAGAGGGTAGAAGACACAGGTGTCATTTTTCACTTCTAGGGGAGAAAAGTATCAAGCAAAACCACAGCATGGTCTTACAGAGCACCCACTTTTGGTTCACGGGTGTAAACATGCTGAGTGAAATCCTGGCCCCTTTGGGTATGTCTACACTGCAGCTGGTAGCCAGCCTCCCAGCCTGGGTAGATAGAGGCATTTGCACTAGCACACAGTGTGGACGTTGTGGCTCTGGTGGAGGCTCTGGCTAGCCACTGAGCTCTAACCCAAGGATTAGGTGGGCTTGAGAGACTGAGCTGCTGCCCGAACTGTAATGTCTACACAGCTATTTGTACCGCACTACCCGCTCTGGGAGACTCGCTCCCAGCTGCAATGTAAACCCCCCTTTGAAGTCAGTGGGAGTTTTGCCATTGCCTTCAGTGGGGTTAGGATCTCACCCACTAACTTGAACGGCTTGGGTCAGAGTAAGGAGATCGAGGCAATTCTAAGTCCGGTTCATAGCTGGATAGCTGGCATTTCTGGGAGGGGTCAAATGGTCCCATGTGGCTCTGTCTGCGTGGCTCTCCTTCTTTCCACACAGAAGCGAGGGAATTTCGTTCACACAACATAACTCCTCCTTCCTAACTTCATGCCACTTCTTTCCACCCTGATCTTGGTATCATCTGGGAGCTGGTTCATCTTTGGGGCTGATCTCCATTGCCTGCCTGGAAAAGACCCCAAGCCCAAGGAGTCATTGGGGATTGTTGGAATGCAGCTATGCTCTGGCCCTGTCTTGTGTTGGGGAACACGAGGTGGTGGTGGCAAAGTACAGGGCCAGATACACCAGGCTAATGCCACCTGTGGATGAACTTCAAAGAGTTTCCTTCCTCTCTCTCTCCCTCTCCTGGTGGGCTTTACTGTGGAAGGGTCAACTGGAGCTTAACTATCTCATTTAGTCACAAAATGGCTAACGAGTGAAGGGAAATGGGCAGAGGGTATGCTGGTTTTGGGGACCTGTGTGTGAATCCTAACTTAAGCCTGAGTGTGGAAAGAAGTGAGGGGGTCCTGTCCTGAAATGTATTTGTGTTCAAGTGTGCCCTCCCTGGCAGCCTAAGAGTCCAGGGGGAGGGAGAGTCCTAGAGCTTGGCCTCCAACCTGAGCCTGACAGTCTACACAGCAATTTTATAGCCCTGTGACCCGAGTGCAGCCAGGCCTTGCGTCTTTCATTCCAGTGTAGACGTACCAGTGCTGCTGCAATACAAATAGTAAGTAGATGGTATTATGGGGGTGGGTGAGCTTGGTGGCTGGTGTCCTGTTTTCTCCCTCTTACCCCTTTGGTGGCTGGCACCTGTGTGCTGTCACCGCATCCTGCCCCCCCTGGTGCCGGTGCTCTAGCACTCACTCCAGCCTGGCAACTGGCACACAGGCTCCTGCCCCTCCCCTGGCCTGAGACTCTCCACAGGGACTCAGGGTGGCTGGATTGGGCTGGACTCGAGTCACATAAGTGACCACCTGTCCCACCCGCCTGGAGGCATATACTGTGTGACTCCTGTGTGGTCCCCTGTATGCTGGCCCTGGCGGCTGCGTAACAGAAGCTAGGGAGAAGAGAGCTAATCCTACCTGCTCTTATGTGCTGCTGCAGCTCCCCCACCCCGGCTTTAGGTCCTGCTCCCTCCTGCCCCCCCTGCATGGAGATGGGATATAGCTGGGTCCCCCTCTTGCCTCTGCATCAGCTACCCCCTTGGTCTGCTGCCCCAGGGTGGTTCTCTGCCCTAAAAAAAACCACACAGAACTAAAACACTTTTTGTCTACTTGTGTAATTAATAAACCCCAGGCGACCTGGGTATTTTGTTGTTGCTGTTATAATAAAACTGCCCGCATACCGATACGTGTAAGGTTTCAATAGGGAGGAAACTTTTGTGGCTGAGTCAGAGCATAAACCCCCCAAACATGCATTCATTATGGAAACCTGGAAAGTAACTACCGCATTACCACACTGTGTGATGGGCTTACCACAACCTCCACCTCAGCCTAAGCTGCGAACTTGCCTCAGTGGAATGCTGCCACTCATGTTTGAATGGTAGCCACTTGTGTCCTGCTGCAAATCTGCATAAGAGACAAAAATGATGCTTCACGAATCCCAGATAATGGAGTTAGGATATGCAAGGTTCTCTCCCCAGAGGGATAAGGAGGAAGGGGGAATTTAGAAAACAGCAATGTGAGCTCTGACCCCAATTCAGCAGGTATTTAAGCATGTGCCTAACTTCAGGCATGTGAGTAATCTCCCTGAATGCATTGCACATACCTGCTTAACTTTAGGCATGGTCTTAAGTATCTTGTTGACTCAAGATTTGAGTTACCAGAATGACGGAAACACACTATACAAAGCAGTCTCCAACTGGTGATGAAAATAAGGATGTTTCTCATCCCTTTTTGTCATGACATCCATTAGGAAGCTGAAACAGTGAGATATACCATCAGCCAAAGGCCTAAGGCAAATGGAAGCAAGAGACATCTCAAGCCTGGAAATTATCATCGTTGAATTTTTGCAGCCTTTGCCACGAGGTGTCTGAGGTATAAACCAAAATATCAGGGCACTGCCAGGAAAATGGAGAAAATTGAGAACACCAGGAACACGTTATGTATTAATCAGTTAGCAAAACTTAATGGGCTGTGTCTAAAAACAAGGAATCATGCAATGCTTAATTTTGATATATTAGGTGATGCACCATAACAAATAAACGGGCCCAGTACTAAACCCAGATAAATAGTTTGCTCTCCAACATTCTTGTTTCAGATTTTTTAACTAACCTCCCAAAAACATTCACAACTGAGCTATTTAGCAGCAGGCAGAATACTTTACAGAGTCATTATATAATAGAGCATGAACGATAGTAGTAGCTGGCTGAATAAAGTTGTAAAAGGATGTGGGGGGGGGGAGATGTGGGGGAGGACTCTTCCCCCCATTTCCCCCAGTGTTGATACAGGTTTTAGAGTAAAAATCTATGATGGGTTCAAGCTAAAGCTCAAAATCATTTTCCATGTTTGCCTGACCCAAATTAAAAATGTGTTTTGTTGACAAAATTTGGAAAGGTTGGAGATTTGGCAGGCCTGGTTGTCCCCATGTTTACATTAATATGTCAGCACCTCATTAATCATTTATTAAACTGTAGTGTGTGTTTTCCCTCCTGCTATAGCCCGTGTTCTGCGGATGTCTCACTGTCCACTCCACATCTAGTTTGATTCCCTGCCCCCCCCCAATTTTACAATTTCTCCACAATTCATTTTAGCATGTGCTTTAACTTAAACACATCCCAATAATTTCAAAATCAAAATGAGCCAAGTGTTGTATTTTGGATTAAAAATCGAAGTGTACCTTATAAGCCTATATGTGCACTGAAAAAGTCCCAGTATATCATTGCAGTGCTTAACAAATACACAGTCTATTTTTTCTCTCTACATAGTCATGGCATTAATATTTAGCTAATGCGTGTGTGCTAAATCCTTTTTACATTCCTAGCAAAACAGAGTGCTTACATTAATAAAATTGTATATTTTAAGAAATAAGCAGAGCGTGTGTGCTGCTTTTTACAGGTGCACTATGAATAATCATTTTTTTCAGACAGACACCCAGAGTAACCACTTTTTTTCTGCATTTCCTGACACTGGAAACAGATTCTTATGGTGATTCCTTTTATAGTTTCTTCTGCTAACGACTCCAAAGAACCACTCCAATGTGGTCTCTGTGCAGTAAATCAAACTCCCTGGTCAAGAGGTAGGTAGGAAGGTACAGTTCAGTAAATCAAAACGTGTCACATCAGCAGGTTCCAAAACCTGAGGGAAAAATATTACCAAAGGCCTGATCCCGTAACTGACCTTGTTGGCTCTACTCTTATGAGTAGAGTTACTCCCATGTTAGGAGTTCTTATGTGAGAGAGGTTACTGACATGTGCAAGTCTTTGCAGGTTTGGGCCCTAAGCTAGTATTATTTTTAACTTAGGAAGACTTTTAAGTCTGGATCCTGGAAACGGTCAAACCTAATTGTCTTCAGTGGGACAACACACATGCTTTAGAGGAAGCACATGCATAAGTATTTGCAGGATTGGGCCAAGTTTTGGGGAAAAATATTTAAAGCTTTTGATGTTCTCGGAAATTCAAATTCTTCTGCGGCTATGAGCTTCGTCATTATTGTTATTAATTTGTTTTATTTATTAGTATTTTATTTTATTTATTATATTTCTACATCAGCCTAAATGTGCCTGGCACTTTACCGACTAACACACAAGACTGATGGAGAAGTCAATGGTGCTGACAAGTGATGTCAGCTGAGGATTTGCCCAAAAATCATTGTCCCAAAGACTTTACAATGGTTGCAATCTCATTTGTGCCCTTGCGAACTATGTGCCACTCACTGTAGGTTCACATTTTAGTGGAAACAGCAAAAACTTGCCTCTGCCCCCCAGGAGAGAAAAGGATAAATTCCATTTGAAATCCTTGTTAAATTTTACATTTTGGCATGTTTTTCTCCACTAGTTTGAATTCAAGAGAATTTACCTACAATATTTGGTACTGTCTTTTTCTTTCTTTTTTCCCCCCCAAATTACTGTTTTCAAGAGCTATTAAATCCTTTATTCTGTATTTTAATAATATGTATTTTAAAAAAATCTGTGGCAGAATGGCGTTCTGATGGACTATATCAGAAATTCTGAAATGCAAAATGTTCTGTTGTGTTCCGCCTTTTAAAGAGAGAGGCTTCCTGGCTTGGCTAAAGAAGTTTTAGCCACTTGACTCACTTTGTATTTGTAAGTGTTTAATGGGTGGTAAGAAATAGGTAGAATGGCAAAGTTTTTCATTTATTTTCTTTATCCAATTCAAGTGATGACATTGAATTGTTGTAAGTATAACTTTAAGTGTCCCCATCCAACCAACGCTGAGAGGTAGCCGCTTCCTGGGAGCGTTGAAGCAGTTTGCCAATCCTTGCAAAGCATTTCACCTCTTCACAGGCTAAAGCCTCTCAAAACCAAGAACAATTAAAGCAAAAGCCTTTCAGAGCAACTGGGGAATTCAGCAAAATAAATCAGAAATCCTCTGCTCTGGCTCTGGAGGCTCGCCTCATTATAAGAGCAGATCTATTAGCCCCCTTGCCATTGTCTTTCATTTCTCAAGTGAGGTGATTCTAATTAAATTAATCTGCATGTCAATCTATCGGTGATCAATCAAGAGGGCTGAGGTCCCCCTGTGCGGCAGTGTGCTTGCGGCTGACAAGGGCTGATAATGGAGGAAGAAATAAACTATCGAGCAAAGTTAATTAGTCAACATAATAGGTGGATTAAACGGAGCCGCTGATTGCTGTTTCACATGTCGAAGCATGAGGTGGGAGCTGAAACTGCAATTAACAGACAATTATTATATTTGGTTGTAAGAGGTTGCATGAATAAACATATCTCTGTGGGTTTCAGTTTTTAATCCCTTTCCCTGTTTAATATAAGGAGAAGTGTAGGTCATTTCTTCTTATTGTTTTAGTCAAAGTTCTCTACGGCAATGCGTGCTCTTGTAAAACTGGCAGTCTACCCAGGGCCCCATCTTCAACTGGAATCAAACCCTGAAATCCTGAACTTCATTAGTATAGGACATAGGGGTCAGAGCGGAGAACAGGGTAAGAGAAGCAGTGTGTGGTACTGGAATTATGGTGGGGACCTGAGTGACCTGGGTTCTGCTCCCAGCCAGCTGTGTGACTTTGCGCAAGTCACTTCCCTATTTATGCCTCAGTTTCCCCTGCCACACTTCGTGTCTTATCTATCCAGATTGGAAACTCCTTTAGGCAGGATCCATCTCAGACTGTGTCTGTATAGTGTCTAGGACAGTGGATCCTGATCTTGTTGGGATCCCTAGACATGAGCATAACGCAGATGATAATAAGGGTGACTAGGTCTGTCTTTCTCTTAAGTGGAGACTGTCCCCAGACACACTGAAATGGAGCTCAGAGCGGGAAAATTTGGGATAAGTCCAGATATCCCTGGTGACTGTGGCTAAAAAAGAGGAGGTTGGGGCGGGGAGAGAAAGAGAACGCTGCTCTCATCTCAACTTCACAAAAAGTGTTTTTGTTTTCTTTTATTTTGAATCGATTCTCATTTGCAATGTCAACAGCGCTATCTACTTCAGCACAGAAACTGAAGGATAATTTAGGGTGAAACACAGCCGCCCTTGTATTTGCCGGGGGGGTGGGGTGGGGGAGAAACCCTTAATAAAGATCTTCTTGTTAAAATGATGGTTAACAGCGTACCTTCTGCCATACAGCTACAAACTCTGCAATTTGACTTAAAGCTGCATCAAAAGGTTTCTGTGCCAAAGACTCACTCATCAATAGCGTCTCTTGTTAGATTTGTACAGCATAAGCACCAGTTATTATGCGAAATAGCTATGCAATTTTCTGCAGCTCCCAGCTGTTATTTATTTAACTGAGTTTATTACAATCTATGCTCTTTTTTTTTAATATATCAAAATGTTGATCCGTTTTGCTCTTGTGCTCTCAGGTTGTGGTGTCGACAACAGTCAACGTGGATGGCCATGTGTTGGCGGTGTCGGACAATATGTTTGTACACAACAATTCCAAGCATGGGCGGAGGGCTCGAAGGCTCGATCCCTCGGAAGGTACGCCTTCTTATCTGGAACATGGTAGGCATATCATTTTCGTTGGTTGACATTGCTACTTTAAATGTGGATTTATTTGGTTTCTTTCTCATTTTTCATTTCAAATTGTCCTACAGTTATCGAAACAAACTTCTGGGCCAAATTTTTAAGAGATCAGTCTCCAAAAACTGGGCTTGGATTTTCAAAGCAGCAGAGTACTAGAGTTTTCGCTGGTGGGATGGGGAATGTGAGAAAATTCTCGTGAAAAATCTGCTCCTTGCTTTATTGAAAAATGTCTACATTTTTGGAATCACCTCCACTTGCACCCAAAATTGGGATCAGGTTTTCAAAATGGCGCAGCTCCCCCTGGCATGTAAAAGATGTGGGTTGAGTTTCAGAAGCACTTGGCACCCACAATTGGGACCAGATTTCTGGTAGCTGCTGGGTGCTGAGCTCTGTAGAAAATCTGGCTACTACATTGAGTTTTTTTAAATGAGAGTTAAGCTGCTTTGAAAATCTGGACCTAATTAATGTTTTGTTTTTGCTTTGTCCTCTAAATTGGTGCCTGCTTCTAAAAATGAAACAAAACGAAACAAAAACCATAAGGGAATTCCCCCCAGCCCCTCGGGAGAAGTGTCCCTTGTCTTTTGAAGTAGGTTATAATTCTGCACACATCAGGCACTTGCTCCCATTGACAGTCGTGGGTGTGGAATGCACCCAGCCCCTTGCACTAGTTTGTGCCATCAGTGTTTGCCATGGATTGCATGGGTAATTGGTGATATTCTGCCAAATAGTTAGAAGAAACCAGATAAAATTTGTCTCAAGGAAAGTGAATGCCACTTGGAAAAATGTAAACTACATATGGTAATCCAAATAATAATAATGGGAGAATATGCCATTTTCCACCACTCGAGGAATTGCTGATGAAAAAGAGTTTATGCTACTCATTCTTTTGGGTTCCGATCCTGCAAAAATTTAGTCATCTGCTTAACTTTATGCATGTTTGTAGCCATGCTGAAGTCAATGGGACTGCTTGCGTGAGTAAAGTTGAAGGTATGGATAAGTGGTTGCAGGATTGGGATTGTAGTTCGCACTTACTAACCTAAAATTCTTAGCTCAGCAGCGTTTCTCATTATATAAACATAACTGACATCTGTATTTGTTTAACTCTAACTTTTTATGTAGGTCATGAGCCATTTTCAGCTGTGCTTCATCCTATAGAATTTTTTTTCATCCCTGCCAACAACTTAATCTAATAAACAAACCACTGTCATAATGTTTGCTCGATTTTTTTGTATGGAATGTGCAAACTGCTTTTATTAATTAGCAAGAGTCAGAGCCTTACAAAGGACACGTCACTCTATTCAACCTTGCAATCTTTTTAACATAAACTCTTGTCTTTCAAAACCTGCTTATTTTTTGGCTTTGGTAGAACTGAGCTAGATAAACTTTTTTTCCAGTGAGGACCATTGAATGCCTACCTGTGATTAAGTTTATACTTTTTTTTCTCATACTTACAATTATTCTTGTCTTCACACATACTGTAATGCTACCTCCTTTTCATGTATCTACCACTCACGCTCCCACTAGCTAAGTTGCTCTGTGTGCAAAAAGAAGAAAATAATAAAATTATACCAAAATTTCCAGGTAACCTTCAGGTTCAGTGGTTGCCATTAAATATCAACATTTGCCAACAGGCACTACATAATCACCACAATTATCTCCTCTTCTAAATCCTGGTGGGGGAAAGTGATTATCTAATCCAATCTCATTCTTGGGTACCTCTCGGATAAAATTATTTGGCCACTGTTGGCAAATTCTCATTAATGGTGGCCACAGCACAAAAAGATCCCTTCCTTCCTTAAGACATGCCAGACGTTTAACCTTTTTTCAGCTAAACCTGTCTCTCTCGCAACCACTGAACTCTGCGCATGTTTATGTGCATGTGATGACAACAAAACTGGCAAGTACATTTGTTGTACATTGTCCAAAACATCTGACCGAATTCAAGGGTGGATACATGTTAAAGGGGGTGCTGGGCCACCAAAATTTTGAGCAGCCACCAAAAACTGAAACCCCACTCCAGGAACAGTCTATAGCTCTCTCCATTGGAGTAGGCTTCCCTCATAGTTCCCTCCCCAAAATATGGCCCTCTCTTACTCCTACTCCTGGATCCTTGGTCATAAGGCCTGGGCTGTTTTCCCCAGATTTGTCCATGCAGAATATCCTTGGCTCTCCCATCTTCTGTGGTGGTGTTGGGCAAGTGGAGAAGAGGATGATGCAGGCCATATCAGGTTGCCAGTAGTTAGCTGTGCTGCTCACAGCTACTCTGGCCCCGTGCTCTGACTGATCACGAGGTTTGGATTGCAAGAAGTGTGCTATTACACCCCTCTGACCAAATGTACCCAGGCGCTTATATAGAGATTTTGAGCCCAAAGGGAAATATCTGGTCAGCAAATGATGAATACCTCATGTTGTTTGTGGTGATGTGGGGACCACAGTGGGGTGCTTGCTGGCTGGTTTTCTTAGGCATTATTAACCTTACAATTTTCTTTACAAACCTGTGTTGGCAAATGCTGCTTTTAAACATTGAGTTCCAGTGTGTGTTACATCTAAAAAAGACTTTGGGTGCCGAAAAACAAAACTGGACAAAAAATTTTACCTTCTGAGCCATTCAGGAGCCTTGTGTCTCCACACTTGGGTTTTTGCCATCTCATTTGCAGGTAGCCTGGATTATTTTTGGGATTTCCAACACAGGTCTATATTTATAGCCTGCTGGTCAGACAGTAAAAGGAAAGCTCCTTTTTAGCGTCTCATCTCTCTGTACATAAGTAGAAACCAAGATCATGGTTTCACATCACCACACTATACTCCTTGATCCTGGAGAGTTAATAAGCTCATCTTTCAAATAAATATATCTCTTTTTCAAAAGGCAGAGGCTAATTATTTCATACCGCTCTGTGTGGTATAAATAGGCTAGGCCACAGTGATTTGTGGTTTGCAATAATTATCACATTTTCACTCACAAATAGTTGGACCCTTGCCTGTTTGATATTTATGGTAAACCATGGGGCTAACATGGTTGACCTTTCTAAATTACACAAATACAGTAAAATGTATAGAGCTAATATAGATCCAAATCGGTATAATATATATTGGTTTATACTTCATCTTAAGGTGTAATTTTAAAAGGAAAACCTTTCCAAAATAATTTAAAGGACTAAACCCAAACAGGCGGGGAAAAGGAAGGCTATGCAAGAGATAGCATTCAAGCAGCCCTGGAGGGACTCTTTCAGGTTTTTTAGCATGAAGCCGCACTCTAGATCTCTGCAGAGTTTCTTGCATAAGTTCTTTTACCTTCCTTCAAAATAATTTTTCAACTCTCTGAGTGTATTTACTTGAATTTAAAACCAATTGCAGCATCAGTTTCTCTCTTATTTTTCCTCTCTGGCAGAATGCAGTGCCCTCAAAAAATGATCGTGCTGGAGACCCTGTCAGTTTGCATGCTCTAACACTTTATTATCTAATGATCTAATATGCAACGAGGCAAAGAGGGGGTGCTCATCACTCTGACAGGATGCCTAAGAGAAGTGACTAAATTACTTTATGTACCATTAGCGCTAGCAGCTACGGTGAACTCACTGTGAGCGTTTATGCAAATACTCCTGAATATATTCAAGTGGCCTTGTCAGGCAGACGACTGACAAGCAGTTTAAATGCTCTCTCTTTTTTTTTTTTTTTTTAAGGGCCAATTTTATTTCTTCTCCCTCCCCATTCCACCCTCCTCCTCTTCTCCGTGGAGAGATCTCTGAGGAATTAGGCTCATTGGTGACTGACTTGGTTCTGTGTCAGTCTCAGCAGCAGCAACAGCGAAAGAAGAAATGTATCATTTACATGTTTCAGACAAGCTACAGGACTTGATTTCAGAACTGCAGATAGAAGCAGAAACAGTTGTGATGTCTAATGCAATGCCCTGCCACTGTTGTTATATTTCTGATCTTTCTATAGACTGCTTATGAAGCCAGAGACTGCCTTATCCTGCAAAATATAGTGACTGCACCTATGCAGAGTCTTAGTAACTTTAGCGGAACCTCCTCTTTAAAGAGACAAATACAAATTCTCCTCTGCCTTTCTTGAGATACCACCTCTGTTTAAATAACCATTTTTTGGTGGTGGCTTAAGGCAGGGTTCCCTGAAATAACATTCAAGTGCCGTGTTCTTACAAAGCCGTATTTCCAGTTAAAAATCCCTCAGATGCTGAGCAATACCTACCTGCTGACTTTATTCCTGGAGACTTTATACAAGCGTATCTCCCACTGAAGGCTGTAGAAGACCTGAGTGGGAAAGGTTTGCTGGAGGTTTTTAATTGGTGTCTTGCTTTCTGTTTTACATTCACAATATGGTGCCATCCACCCTCCTTTATAAATCATTCTGATAGGATAATCTGTAAAATGAAGCTTCGGTTCTGAATGCCTTTAAACCTTGTTGTAACAGCCCAGATCGTAAGAACATTATACGGACATAGATGGGCCATTTCATATCTAGAATTTAGCTAGATGTCACTGTGATATCAATTCAGTCCTCCTAAAAGATATTCAGAGATCTGACTTACTGACCTAATTCTTGTGCTGTAGAAAGATGACTTGGCCACCGCACTTAGATCTCCTTTTAACTGGAGTGAACCTGAATGACATGAATAAACTTACTGTATCAACTCCATTTTAACCCCTTTGCCGCTGCATTCTTTAATACTGCATGAAAAACATACTGCTTGTGTGTATCTTAGTAGTTAAGCTGTCAATATAAAATAGGAGAATGAAATGGAATAAATGCCATGAGGAAAACTTTAATGAGCTGAGAAATGGGGTCATGCTTAAAAAAATGACATTTATCCTTCCCCTTAACTGGTTTTAGTCCAAAAATTGCTGGTCCAATAATATGGGGACTAATGCAATTTGTGAAGTAGTCCCAGGTTAAGCAGGCAAACTTTGGTGTTTGTCTGACTACCCTTTGGGGGGAGGGGCAGCACCTGCTACATCTGAGATATTATTATTTATTATTTATTTGCCAGGAAATGAAAAATAGAACTACATGTACAGACACTTTTATTAAGCATATCAAGAGTTATATGGTATTAAAATACGCACAGAGAGGCCAACGTTGGAATGCAGCTTAATGGGGCTTTACAGAAGGACCTTAAGGCCATGGGGAGTTGAAATAGAGACATGACTTTTTTGGCCCCACACATACAACCAGTCATACACTGGACTTAGTTCAATATTGCCCTCCTATATAATAAACTATTTAAAAGATTAGGATGGTACCTCTTTGATAGAGTACAATTGGCATGCAATTCTGGTTTACTTCAACGTTCTAATTTATTTCCCATTAGGAAAGAGTATCTAGGATTGTTGGACATCGACAGGTTTACACTAGGGAGAAGAAATTGACTCCAACAACATTGCACAACATGGATATTAGTAATAATAACTAAGCCTTAATATGCCGAAGGGTTGCAAAACTTCAAGCTGGAAATAATTTTCTTTCTGGTGTTTGACTTTTGCTTTCTCATATCGGTTCCCTCATAAATATGGTGACTCAGAAATTCAGTCAGATTTTTACATAATGGTGTGTTTGTGTGTTTGTAGCTTGACATAACTGGGTGCATGCTATTAACCTCTTCCCTGCCCTATGGACATATAGGAGCTGCATCATCTCATATGTCAGGGAGTGCTCTACAGCTGGATTTAATCCATTAGGTATAGCCAGGTGGAGTTGCAGCCTTCTGTTCTTTTGGATGGACAAAGCAGATCGTGAAAAGTCAGGTTTTTAATTTTAGAGAACATGTAGTTCTCCCCCCTAAAAACAAATAGCACTCATTTCCAAAGATCCCTGGGCAATCCTAATAAGACTTCTAGAGTAAGGGCAATTTAACCACTGGAACCACATACCTGAGGATATCATTGAATCTTCTTCACTTGCACTCAAGTCAGGATGGATGTCTTCCTTAAAAATAACCTTTGTCTGAGCTATATCCTACGGGCTTGGTGGAGAAATTATTGGGTGAGGTTCTTTGGCCAGTATTACGCTGGATGTCTGACTAGATTTTAAGAATGGTCCCTTCTGGTCTTAAGAGATATGATCAATCAAAGTAGTAGCAGTAGAACCTGATTTATGCAACTCCCAGTTTCTGGATCACTAAATTCTGTCAACCAAATTTTGTCCTGCTGATGAATTTCTGCTAATGCAAGGGAGCTCTCTTCAGGATAGGAGCTCTGCTTCTTTGTGATTTCAGAGCTCCAGGGGAGCTAGAGGACAGAGCAAGAGAATTGACTTCCTCAAGGCCAGGCATCTCAAACAAGAGTTCATAAAACTCTCTGTGTGTCTAGGTTATTATATTGATATCCATTGCCAGTCTTGGAGAAGCTGGCAACTTAGGAACTGTATCTTCAGCTTTATGAAGGTTTTGGGAATTCTCCGAGACCTTTATGGAATCAGAGCACGATTACAGAAAAACCTTAGCTGCTGTGTTTGGCTGAACTCTCATAGCTACCAGTATATTACTACATTCAGCCGCACTCAAGCAGGCAGTGAATATTCATAGGTAATGAGCATTCGTTACATGTCAATTTGCTTTGCTGGCTGCCATGTTACCAGTACAATGGCATCATGGGGGGATAAGAATGACACTAGGATTAGAGAAATGTTGGAGGGATGTGTCCCTGAATGGTGGTGAAGTTTGCCAGACATTCCCTTTCTCATATGTCCCAAAATGTGCACACCAGTCAATTGCAAAGCCATACATTATTATAACAGAATTAATATTTACTTCCAAAGATTTACCAAGCAAACAAATGCTTCCATTCAATATCTCTCAATTAGAAAAACACCCAGGCTGCTGTTACTCTGGTAAAAAGAGGATTCTTTCCGCAGTCATCTAGGGGAAGTAGGATTTGACTGTGTGTACTGTGATAGGAAATAAAGGCCAAGAACTTTTAAAATGACTGCAGATTTTGATGCCCCTCTGGAGGCAACTCAGAGGAGCCTGATTATCAGAGAATGAGTGTTCAGCACTTTGTGAATATCAGGCCACTTCAAGGTATCTCAAGCAGGGCACCCCAAAACTGATGCACCTCAAATCATTAGTTACTTTTGAAAATCTTAGCCAAAGGATCCCATTCAAGTTAATGGGAAAACTCTCATTGATTTCAGTGAGGGAAAAATAGGGCTTAAAAACTTAGTACTGATGAAATTTTATTTCCAATTTGTTGGGTTTTTTTTTAAATTTTTTAAAATTTCACCAATAAAGAAATCCTGCATTTCCCCTGCAAAGCTTGAAGATGACTTCAACTAAAACAGTTTCCTGGAGCTGTGTGAGCATGTAGATCAACATCAGGATTTCTCCCCTAATATCTGTTGTTGGGACTGCAGAACATTTCCGCTGCCAAATGGGTATTTGACAGAGCTCTTCCAAAAACAATGAAATGAGTCAACAGTATGAGCCAGGAAACTGATGCAGAAAATAGCACCCAATGGTTTGGTATGAGCCACTCAAATCCAAATTGCAATCTCAATGCTTATGAAGCACGCTATTAATACAAATGAGAACAGGTTTTGTCTATGGACCTAATCTGTAGTGCACTGAAGTCAATGAAAAGACTCCAATTGATTTTAATTGGCTATGGATTGGGCATATATATGTGTTACGTTTATGTATGTAATGCGCCATGTAACTAAATGCATGGGCTATACAATAATCGGGCGGCTCCAGGCCCCAGCATGCCAAGCGTGTGCTTGGGGTGGCATGCCGCGGGGGGCGCTCTGCCGGTCGCAGGGAGGGCGGCAGGCGGCTCCGGTGGACCTCCCGCAGGCACACTTGTGGAGGGTCCGCTGGTCCTGCGGCTCCAGTGGTCCACCAAAGCTGCGGGACCAGCAGACCGTCTGCAGGCACGCCTGCGGGAGGGCCACCGGAATCACCTGCTGCCCTCCCGGCGACCGACAGAGCGCCCCGCAGCATGCCGCCCTGCTTGGGGCGGCGAAATGTCTAGAGCCGCCCCTGACAATAATATTGGCACTACTGTGCCTATGCACTGTTGTTGTAGCCATGTCAGTCCCAGGATATTAGAGAGACAAGGTGAGTGAGGTAATAGCTTTTATTGCACCAATTTCTGTTGGTGAGAGAGACTTGCTTTTGAGCCACACAGAGCTCTTCTTGTATCTCACTCATCTTATCTCCCTACTGTGCTTACATGTTGCATCATTTTGCATTGTAATATCATACTTAAAGGTTCAAAAAGTGCAAAAGTGGTGGAGAAATATGTTGGGACATTTTGCTGATGAATGTTGATCTGATGACTTCAGGCCTCTGAGATGGTTATTCTCCAGGAAAGTTCAGGTTAGATTCCCCATCCACAGTTTTAAACATAAGAAAACGTAGCAGCAGCAGTAGGAATAAAATGTCCTTGAAATGTCCCCATGAGGAGAAGTAGACGTGGTACAGCAGCAGTCTTTGAGATACTCCTTCAGACATGGTAGGCAAGGAAAGAGGCTGAGAGAAAGGGGGCCTGATTCTGAGCTCCACCCCTGTTCTGTTTGTGTTGTAACACCATTATTTTCAGTACCATTTCCTATAGTTTCTGTAGTTTCCAGTAGCAATTCCTATAGTTAAGAATATGCTTAAATTCTTTGCTGAATAAGGATGGGTTGCTAAATCAGGACCCATGTGGTTGTTTCATTTGATAATTTAAAACATTTTCTTTTTCAAGAGAGGATTTTGAAGGCACCAGTGGTAGGAAGGTGCCTCATTGACTTTCAGTGGGAATTGTGTTGGGCGCCTCGCTTCCCTTTGTGCCTTTGAAAATCTTCCACAGAGTCAGTTCTTCCTAGGACACTGTGCAGGAGAGTATAATAGGTAGTAACCGCATTCAGCTGATTCCTGTCGTCAATATTTCCACTGACATCCGTGGGTCTAATTGTTTGGGCAGGATTTGGCCCATTCAGACCGTTCTCAGGATTATATCTTTGTTGACTTCTAGATGGTGGGTCTATGTTGATATAGTTTATCATTAAAGCACAACAAATAGTTCACCACCAATAACTGCTTTGATGAATTTGGCCTGGGATTTCCAAAAATGTTCCATCCTGGCCTAACTCTGCTCCCTCTGAGATCAATGAAAATACTCCCACTGAGTGTTTGTGGAAGTCCTAGCCACATTTTTTTCTGAGTATATCCGAACACTTTATCTTTTCTATTCCACCTCTTCTGCATTTCGATTCATTCCAGGCATTCACAGCCCCCTCTTTGTGCACAAAAAACCTTAAACATGAAAGCAACTGTAATGTCACACACACTGGCTTCTGGCCTTGCTGAATGGAATGGGTGTGGTGAGGAGCCTGATTATAAATGGGAAATTTTTCAAAAAGCATCTAAATGACTTAGAAGCCTAAAATCATTTTCAAAGGCGAGTTAGGGATTTAGGCCTACATTAGGGAGGCAGTTTCACTAAGTGGCTAGATTGCTGGACTGGGACTCAAGAAGGGAAGAGTCTGTTCTGGGCTCTGCCAGTGGCTGCTGGGTGACCTTGGTCAAGTCACTTTGCCTGCCTGTGCCTCATTTTTCTAATCTGTAAAATGGGGATGATGACGTAACTCCTTTGTAAAGTGTTTTGAGATCGGCTGATGTAAAGCACTAGAGAAGAGAGCGGTGGTGTTAGTATTTATTCTTATTTTCAAAAGTGACGAGTGATGGGTGTCTCAAGTTGGATGCTCAACTTGAGACACCTAAAAGGGATTGACTTTCAAAGGGTGGATGCTCAGCACTTTCTGAAAACAAGGCCTCCATAAAGTATGTCAAATTGGGCACCCCAAAATCTCTAGTCTTTGGGACAGATTTTCAAAGGTATTTAGGTTGCTAAAAATGCAGGTAGGCACCTACTGGGATTTTCAGAAGCACCTAACAGATTAGGAACATACAGTAATTCCCATTAGTTCCATTTCCATTTCCCTGTTAATAAGCAATGCATGTGAAAGGGAATTCAGATACTATATGCAATGTAAACCTGGTGTTTTGATAAATAACCTTGGTTATGATATTTTGGTAGCTGTTTAAGAGGCTCTGTACATACTCAACATGAGATCAAAGCATATTTCCTTTACGGTCCCTGTCTATGATGTAGAATGGCAAGCAGACAGAGCAGAATTCCCCTGCTGTCGAGGGTTTGGCTATACTCTTCACTGAAGTATTCCCTGAAAATGCAAACTTGCCTACAGAATTATGGATTTGGGGTTATCTGCTCCTTGCTGGAAGGGAAGGTCAGAACTCAGCGTTAATTTCAGGCATCACCATGGAGCGGCCCCTATTTCAGTGCTGCGGTTCTCATTGGGTGGATTGGGATTTGAAGTCACAGGGCCATGGAGCAGTGCGTCCAGGTTAAAACAGGTTGTTCACCATTCTCTGACTCTTTGATGATAAGCGGAGAGTGAAAAAATGCTGAACAAATTTGGCCCTCTATAGAATTTCCTTATATTAAAAAGTAAAACAACCTAGCTTGTGAGCTCTGTTCTTCTCCTGTGTGTCTGGTAAAGCACCTAGCAGGGGTCGGCAACCTTTCAGAAGTGTAAAAGCAGCAAAGAGTCCTGTGGCACCTTATAGACTAACAGACGTTTTGGAGCATGAGCTTTCGTGGGTAAATACATGCATCCGACGAAGCGGGTATTCACCCATGAAAGTTCGTGCTCCAAAATGTCTGTTTGTCTGTAAGGTGCCACAGGACTCTTTGCTGCTTTTACAGATCCAGACTAACACGGCTACCCCGCTGATACCTTTCAGAAGTGGTGTGCCGAGTCTTCATTTATTCACCCTAATGTAAGGTTTCGTGTGCCAGTAATACATTTTGATGTTTTTGGAAGGCCTCTTTCTATAAATTTATAATATATAACTAAACTATTGTTGTATGTAAAGTAAATAAGGTTTTTAAAATGTTTAAGAAGCTTCATTTAAAATTCAGTTAAAATGCAGAGCCCCTTGGACCGGTGGCCAGGATCCAGGCAGTGTGAGTGCCACTGAAAATCAGCTTGCGTGCCGCCTTTGACACACATGCCATAGGTCGCCTACCCTTGGCCTAGCACAAAGTGGCCCTGGCCCTTGACTGGTGCCCCTGGTGCTTCTACAGTTTAAATAAATGAATAAAGTTGTATTATTTTATTATTATTTTATCAGCTGCATTGAAAGAACAACTTCTCTAAGCATTTTTAGGCCTGGGTCCAAAGCATTCACTCCTCAGATTTTCAGCATGCTGGTTTTATGTGGTGTCAGTGCTGGGCAGATACTACTGAGTATAAATGTGTTTTTATGCTTGTGTTTTTGCAAGTAAAACCTAAATTATGGGAAAGAGGTACTTGACCCTTCCATTTACTCTAGTACAAAGAACAGAGGCAGCAACATTCTGAAAGACAAGGGTCTCTCAGTCTTTGGGATGTAACGAGGTCTTCTTCCTTAAATGCAGTTCGGGTTATGTTGCCTGCATTACTGACCCCCTGCCATAACAAACACGGGCTGAGCATTATTTGTTTTCCTGCACCAAACCATAATAATAATTAATAATAATATCAATTGAATCATTGTTTATTTTTCTTTTCTACTCCCCCACCCCCTTTATTCATTAGCCTGTAATGTTTTTCTGGCTAGGAAAGCAGCTGAGTTAAGCCATCTGACTACTTGGGCTGCTTTTCTTATAAAACAGCCAGTTTCTCTACCTACTCTCTTGGCGCAGAGCCTGGCCCCCTGAGGCCATCCTTCGGACCCAGATCTCTCAGTTGGCAACTCAATGTAATCTGTCACTGAGCCTGCCTGAGCTGAATTTTTGCATATGTTGAACATGCATCCTTGCTGCATCTGGCAGGCTGCAACAATGAATGCAAAAGCCTGTGTCTTTAATAAGTAGCTGATCAAAGCAAAAAGCAACGTGAATGGAAATAAAGGTATTTTTTTATGTTTTTTTTTCTCTTGGCCTGTGACTAGACTGAGATAGTAACAACAGGTATCTGCACTGTTTTCTTTTTTCATTTTTTTTTAAATCTTGAATATTTAACCATGATATCTTCAAAGTGAAAATATATCATACATTCCAATATGGTGATAGATTTCAAAGATGAAGAGCCATGCTACTTAATGTTGAGTCATGCCTGCATTTCTAAATTTATGGCAGTATTATGGGTTAATGAATTGAACAGGTCCCAGAACAACAACAAAAATCCTTCTTTGTTTGAATTTTGATACTGCACACTTCGGTCTTTAGAAGAAGACTAAAACCAAGATGTTTCTTTAGTGGTAAATCGTCAAGCTAACTTCATCCTATATTACTAATTGTGTGTGTGTGTGTGTTTAAACGGCTGCTTTTAGTCAGGCTACTAGGCATAAGCTAAAAATTCGTATTCTGATAGGCACAGGCAAACCTCTGAGAACAGATGGAGCAGAATGCGGCACAAAGGTTTAATCCTATCAGGATGATTCCTGTATGGCCATCTGGATAAGCCGGCGCACAAACTCAATGCCTGTTAAAAATACAACTTAGGCCAAGATTAACGTCACAGATTTTCCGCTAGACTTGTTCATATTTGACTTTATGATTCTCCAGAAAATTGCATTAGAGTACATCGTCTGATTTGTAAGAGAAATCGGAAAAGGGATAAGAACTCTTAGGGTACTTGAATTTTCCTTAGCATAACTGGATTTCAGTTCCCTCCCTCTTCCCCTCTCTCCCACAATTGCTTTGTGTTTCTACATGGATTGTTCAGTTTTTGAAAGACTATTTCCTCAGCCTCTTTTGTGGACTGTTCTTAATCAGAAGAATTGGGCTAAAAGTTAATTTTGGTCAGGAAACCTATTTTTCCAAGAAGAAGGGAATGGTGCATTTATTGTACAATCAGAGGCAAATAAATGTCTTATTGTTACAATAAATATCAAAATCAGCTGTATGAATAATTCATTTCAGATTTGTTTAAATAGATTTGTTTTTTTTTCTTTTTGGAATAGGGTAAGTGACAGAAAAACTGATATGATGTTAATGTTTGATTTAGAATTAGAATGGCACACATTTCTATATTTTTGATTGGCTGTGAGGGCATTATTGGAAAATTTGCATCAGCAGCTATGCTTCCTGAATTTGAAGAGTTAAGACTGCATTTGCATGTAGAATAGCTTTTAGATATTGCAAAATAATGTTGTTGAACAATTCTTTCCAGTGTGGCTATAAAACTACATACTTGCGTCTCTCAAAATGTCAAGATTTTATACTGTTGAGCAATTAAAGTAGATCTTGTATCACTGAACTTTCTCACTCTTTCAGAACCCAGGAAACATTTGCTTTACTAGAGCCAGATTTATACTTTCTCTAACGTTCTACTGAAACCTGAGCTGGTATTCTCTTCCGAACTGGAAGAATTACACTAAGAACATCTCCCCCCAGAAACTGGGGAAGACAGAAATGTGATTTTTCTTCTGCAATTATATTAGCAAATGATTGATTTTTAAACGCTCGATCCCTTGTTCTAGGTCAGAGAATCCTGTGGCACCTTATAGACTAACAGACATTTTGGAGCATGAGCTTTCGTGGGTGAATACCCACTTCGTCAGACGCATGCATTCGTCATGCGTCTGACAAAGTGGGTATTCACCCACGAAAGCTCATGCTCCAAAACATCTGTTACCCTAAAAGGTGCTACGGGATTCTCTGCTGCTTTTACAGATCCAGACTAACATGGCTACCCCTCTGATACTTGTTCTAGGTCCTGATTCAGCAAATCACTTAAATACATGCTTAGATTTCAGCACCTGGATTGTCTGATGAATCAGGGCCTTAATTAGCACCATTCAAGGGCCACTTGTTTAAATTCACCCGCGGTCTGGGGTGAGCAAGATATGCAGCTAGATTGCAGTACTTCTAGGATTGAATTAGATCTTACTTTTCGAACCTTCATTTTCAGCGTAGGTCTTGTCTCCAGACAAGAATTGCCCTGACTTAACTAATTTAAAAAAGCAATATAAATGAATGCAAGCTTTTATGTGGACACACTTACTGGTTTAAAATTGGTTATATTGGCGTAGCATGTGCCTGCAACTTTACTAATGGAGCTAAACACATATAAGCTAATTGAAACCAGTATGAAAGTCCACACAGTTTTTCACTGGTTTAATGAAATTGGTTTAAAAGAATATCAGTGCATCTTTGTGTGTGCACCAGGCCTTAGCCAAGTGGATAGTACTTGCATTTTCCTGTTCTTCAATTTCTTGTTCTTAAGGGACAAACTGTGTCCTTGCTTATTTTAGGAACTCTCCAGCGGGATGCGGGCAGGGGGAATGCAGTGCTATACAATTGAGCATTCAGCCTGCCCAGGGCAGTGCATGCAAATGGCCTCCAGGAATGCTAAGGGAGCATGCTGTTGGGTGTTCATTGCACCAGCTGGTGAACACTAGAGAGTCTGCAACCAATCATGGAGTGGGTGCTATTCCAACAGTCTGGTAGGCCATGCAGAGGTGGTACTGGCAGATGCTTCTGTGTGCACCGGTCTCTCCTCTCCACTAAAGACTCTGGGCAGTGCTGGTGTCAGTATTCTGCCTCAGGGGAACACTTAAGTCCCATTTTCAAATGTGAAAGTCAATGGAACTTTGGCTCCTCTGGGCCAAATTCCCAAAGGTATTTAAGGACTCAAAGATGCAGATAGGCAATGAGCGGGATTTTCAAAAACACCTGGAATCCAGATCCTTAAAAATATGTACGCGTCTATCTGCCTCTTTCGGTGCCTATGTCTACCTAAAGCACCACTGAAATTCTCAAAGCCACTGTTCAGTTGCTGGATAACCCTGCCGGGACCTGAGTCCCCTGGTGCCTACATTTATATCAGCTGGTATTTGCAAAGCACCTGAGTGTGGATGAGCTGTTCAGAACCCTAACTCAAATCGATGCCCTGGAAGCCCCATCATGGGATTCTCAAACTATGCAGGGGAATGCCTATCTGGCCAGCATGGTCTAATCCTGAAGGCATGCCAGCCTCTCCCTCCCCCCCAATCAGGAGGGCTGGAGGCAGGCCACCAGTAGATGGAAGAGCAGCAGAGCACCCCCACAAAAGACAGCTGGGGCATGTCTGGCCTCTTTCCTCCCAATACACTCATGCTGAAGCAGCCAACGTTGAGAACTGTTGAGGAGGGGGTTGAGTGGAATGCACAGGACCATTTTTGTCCCTCTAATTTTAATCTTTGAAGTGTGCTGTTCTAGTCTGGCTGTGGAACCCTGGGTAAGGAGAAGGTGTATTATATCTTTCATTATTTAATGCTGTCTTTTTCATGTAGTGCAATTGTGTGTCTCAACTGCTGGCCAAAACCAGAAAGCTCTAGAAATAGGGTTTCCTCCAGGAAAGAGAGAAACAGAGGAGTCAGCAAAGTGTAATTTCATTAGCTGAAGCTTCAGTCAAGATAAGAAAAGGAAACATTGGTTTTAAGTATTGATTGTAGCGGGAATATTACACCAGGGGATTTGCATTCCCAATTTTCATTAAAATTAATGGGAACTGGCCATCCAAAATCTTAGGCAGTTTTGAAACTCTCAGCTAAAACCTTTAATTCCACTATTAAACCAAACCAAAACCCAATCCACAAGCCTGGCATGATTCCTATATTGTTTGACAATGATGATTACGCCCAGCGTTTGTGTCACAAGGATCTAGGGGGAGCTACCGTTTTCAGAGTGGTGTGAATTGCTACAACTCATGTATTATAATTCTCAAATCCAGAGATGCCTAAATGAGGGGGTGGGGAATATCGCAGCCTCCTGCATGTGTTGTAGAAAGCTACATGAGTAATCTCTTCAAGAGGGAAACCTCTGTTACCCTGTTTCCTGCATAGCAGCTGCTTATTGTCAGAACTGAATAGGGAGGGGAGCAGACCATACTGCCACAGAGGAAAGCAGGAAAATCATCATTTTACTAAGATAAACAGCAAATACAATGTTTAGATTTGGGGGGAAGATTTAATGCTATGGATGCAATATGTGAAACACATTGACACATTCTCTTTCTTTCAAGTGTCTATGAGTAACTTTAAACACTTACGGGGTGATTCGGCAGCCCTTATGAATGTGGCTAAGCTCCGTAAAGTCAGTGGATCAAATACAACTGTTTCCAAGTCTCTTTGGTGAAAAGCAAGTGGGATTTGGCTTCAGAGGTGCAAAATCATGTTTTGATTTGAAATAGGAGGGATGGTAGGTGGGCAGATATCTAGGTCTCAGTCCTCCAAGGCAGCAAGTGCTGCTGATTAAAACAAAAGATTTTCTCAGAGTGGGAGGAAGGAATTTCAGAAATAGTAAAGTTCCCAGTTTGATTTTTTTGCAACAATAATAGCTTTTTAAGTTTTCTAGGTCTGTCAATTAATTGCAGTTAACTCACGAGATTAATTCAAAAAAATTAATCACAATTAAAAAATTTTGATTAATCGCAGCTTTAATCGCACTGTTAAATAGAAGAAAACCAATTGAAATTTATTAAATATTTTGGATTTTTTCTACATTTTAAAATATATTGGTTTCAATTACAACACAGAACACAAAGTGCATAGTTCTTACTTTATATTGTTATTTTATTACAAATATTTGGTCTGTAAAAATGATAAACAAAAGAAATAGTGTCGTGGGGTTCACCTCATACAAGTGCTGCAGTGCGATCTCTATCGTGAAAGTGCAACTTACAAATGTAGATTTTTTTTTGTTAAATAACTGCACTCAAAAAAACCCACCAATGTAAAACTTTAGATCCTACAAGTCCACTCAATCTTACTTCTTGTTCAGCCAATCGCTAAGAGAAACAAGTTTGTTTACATTTACAAGAGATAATGCCCGCTTCTTGTTTATGTCACCTGAAAGTGAGAACAGACATTGAATTGCACTTTTGTACCTGGCATTGCAAAGTATTTATGTGCCAGATATGCTAAACACTTGTATGCCCTTTCATGCTTTGGCCACCATTCCAGAGGATATGCTTCCATACTGATGATGCTCGTTTAAAAAAAATGCATTAATTACTCCTTGGGGGAGAATTGTATGTCTCCAGCTCTGTTTTACCCGCATTCTGCCATATATTTCATGTTATAACAATCTTGGATGATGACCCAGAACGTGTTGTTCATTTTAAGAACAGCTTCAGTGCAGATTTGACAAAACGCAAAGAAGGTACCAATGTGAGATTTCTAACGATAGCTACAGCACTTGACCCAAGGTTTAAGAATCTGAAGTGCCTTCCAAAATCTGAGAGGGACAAGGTGTGAAACATGCTTTCAGAAGTCTTAAAAGAGCAATGCTGATGAGGAAACTACAGAACCCGAACCACCAAAAAAGAAAATCAACTTTCTGCAGATGGCATCTGACTCAGATGATGAAAATGAACATGTGTCAGCCCGCACTGCTTTGGATTGTTATCAAGCAGAACCCGTCATCAGGATGGAAACATGTGCCCTGGAATGGTGGTTGAAGCATGAAGGGACATATGAATCTCTAGCGCATCTGGCCGAACCAGTCCCAGCCAATGCCTGTTCTCACTTCCAGGACACTGTAAAACAAATAACGCCCAACTATACTTACAATCAAGATGGGGCAATTTAGCTACAACGCGAGGTCGAAAACTATCTGGCGTACGTGGACGATTCTGCTGATAGATGTCGAAGCAGTGCCCAGAGGTGAGTAAAAAAGCAAACAGGATGTTAGGATCATTAAAAAGGGAGATAGAGAATAAGACTGGAATAATATGATGCTCTTTAAGTAATCATTGGTACGCCCACATCTTGAATACTGTGTAACAGATGTGGTCTGCCTCAACCCTAAAAAGATATACTGGCCTAGAACAGGTTCAGAAATGGAACCAACTAATAATGATTATGTTTGGAGAGGTAGCTATATAAGGCAAGCTTAAAGAGGCTAGGACTCTTCAGCTTGGAAAGACGGCAGACTAAGGTGGAGGATCATGTAAGACTCTATTAAAGTATTGAGTAGATATGGGAGAAAATGCGATACAGGAAAAGTTATTTTTATTCCAAATACAGAACTCAAAGATCCACCAAATTGCAAATTAATAGGCAGCGGATTTAAAACAAATAAAAAGAAGTTCTCTTCACGCAGCGCACAGTCAACTTGTGGAACTCCTTACCTGAGGAGGTTGTGAAGGCTGGGACTATAACAGTGTTTAAAAGAGAACTGGATAAATTCATGGTGGTTAAGTCCATAAATGGCTATTAGCCAGGATGGGTAAGGAATGGTGCCCCTAGCCTCTGTTTGTCCGAGGATGGAGATGGGTGGCAGGAGAGTGATCACTTGATCATTGCCTGTTAGGTTCAATCCCGCTGGGGCAGCTGGCATTGGCCACTTTTGGTAGATAGATACTGGGCTAGATGGACCTTTGGTCTGACCCGATATGGCCATTCTTATATTCTTAAGAAGAGGGCAGCATTATCTCCTGCAAATGTAAACAAACTTGTTTGAGCGATTGGTTGGACAAGAAGTAAGACGGAGTGGATTTGTAGGCGCTAAAGTTTTACATTGCTTTATTTTTTAATGCAGTTTTTTAATATAATTCTATGTTTGTAAGTTCAACTTTCTTGATAAAGCGATTGCACTACAGAACTTGTATTGGGTGAATTGAAAAGTACTATTCTTTTGGTTTTTTCAGTGCAAATACTTGTAATCAAAAAAATATAAAGTGAGCACAGTGCACTTCTTATTCTGTGTTGTAATTGAAATCAATATATTTGAAAATGTACAAAACATTCAAAAATATTTAAATAAATGGTATTCTATTATTGTTTTAACAGTGCAATAAATCGTGATTAATTGTGATTAATTTTTTAATCGCTTGACAGTCCTAATCTTTTCAAAACATTTTTTTAAATGATAATTTTCAGCTCTAGAAAAAGAAATCCCATCATGTGACTAAGCTGACTGGTTAGAATGGGGAATGCAAGCAGCCCACAGTGAATGATGAATAGGAAAGAAATTCATAGAAAATTAAAAGAAACATAAAATTTGCAGCAGGGGAAACAAATTTTCATGAAAATTGCCATTTTTGAAAATGGCCAACAGGCAAGATTCTCAGCCCCTTCCATTCCCACAAAGGGTGGACATGGTGGCCAATATTGGAGCCAGGCCTAGGTTCCGTAGAGCACTTCAGTGAAGTTCAGTGGGATTTAATTACTTGCCTAAACACTTTGCTGAATCAGGGCCCAAATGGAGTGGGAGGTGAAGACACTCAGCACCTTGCTGGATCAAGCCTGTAAACTGGAGTTTAGTCAGTGACTAATTTCCATGAAGAGTTTTGGCCAGAGGTTCTAGCTTGGAAAATGTAAAATAAAAGTAATTATATGTAATTTCAGGCAGACATTTTAATCTTACCTGACTTCTAAAATTTCCTTGAGATGTATGGTAGCTGTTTCTGAATTCCCAACTTTACCTGGCTTTATGCAATTGCACTATGTTTGCCCATCAGAGTCCATCATATTAAAAATAAGAAAAATGCAAGCACATATCCCATAATTTTAACTCCTGTTGTGTTGCTGCAACTGTTGGCAGAGCCTCATCTCTGGATAATGAAGGGCGAAACAATATTTTATGATACAAACAGCACACTGGGTCATTCTTACAGTCTCGAGCACCAACGAGATATTAATCATAGCACAAGTAGATTCCAGAAGCAAAGTAAGAGCAGGCCCAGAACCCTGCTGATAGCTGTGCATCCCACTAATTCACCTTGGGGAGCATGAACCTCTGAGCTCAATTAACCCTTCTTCCTGAAGCCACCCATAAACCCTGAAGTAAACACCGTTTTCCCTCTGGCCCCTCTTTTCTACCAGTGAAATAGATCATTTCTGCGGGCAAGTAAAATGCAATTCCCACTTATAAATTCAGGTCCCTAATGAGAAGTCTGATAGGTCTGGTGCATGTGTGTGGGCACTTGACTCACTCTCCCATTCATTCTGTAAATCAGGATGTTTGATAGTCCTGGAGGCATCTGCTATTTCTTCTGTCTTCTGTTGCTATTTGAGTCTCTGGTGAAATTGTCTTCATACAGAACATAAGTTGTTAAATATGTACGAGAGGCTGGAAGGGTGTCTTATTATTATCACTACTGTTCTCCCGCCCTCCCACCCATTGTTCAGAGGGAAATTGGAAATCTGGTAATTAGGCCCTGACTCGTAGTGTAGTATTAGCGGTCCAAGCCAAAGTTCAACACCCTGAAATGAAATTTAAACCAATTAATCTGTTAGATTTTTATCGCTTGTCCATGTTTTCTCAGCAATTCCCCCAGCACGTGGCCTTTGATCAACTCTCGTACAAAAGGTAAAATGTGTGCCTGCTGCTAGCAAGATGGGGCTGACATTAACATGGCTCTCATAAAACAATCAGAGCAGTGAAGCCTTCAAACAGACAGGGCATAGTAATATTTAATAAAAGCACACACATAATCTTCAGAATTAGCATTTTGTGCCTTGCAGTACCTTTGGGAGAAGAGCTTTTATTTGTGGAGTGATCATTATTATAACAAAGAAGAGCTACCTAATAATTTCCACTTTAACTCTGCAATATGCCACAAGCATTTCTGAACCATTATGCTAAACTCTGGCGGTGTAATCATTTTATTGTCACAGTTTGAAGGAAGGAAAGTCTCCTCTACTTTGGTGGCTGGGGGGGGAAAAGCAGACATACATATATGCACACAACTCCTCGGTGGGGAAAAATTTTTTCTCTTTTGTTTCTTATGCGCAGAAGTTGGTACATAACATCCAGTTCTGGAAAGTTGTGAAAATGCACCAACACTCCAGAAAAGAAGGGGAAGATTTTTCAAAAGAACCTAAGTAGCATGAGTTCCCTTGAAAGTCAATGGAATTTGTGCTCCTAAATCCCTTGAGCATATTTTAAAAATCTCTCCCTGAAGGTGAAATCCTTGCTCTAGTGAAGGCAGTGGCAAATCTCCCAGACTTCACCCTAGATACTTATCTCTCTCTGTTAATACAGATAGCAGCAGCTGCACAGCAAAACACATCAGCGTTTATTTTTCTCAATGTCTTGCAAGGAATGAGAGGATCTCGTTAATACACATAACCACAAACAAAATTTTGCGGGTGTAGGATATGGCCATATCATCTTCAATCAGGAGTGGCAAGGTTCACGTGTTCTGTTTGAGAGGTTGCAGTTAAAGTGGCCTCCCATGTTTATTCAGTCCAGAGACTCTGCTTTGAGAAGATGCTGTGAACGAAGAACACTTACACTGAATATCTGAGTGATTTTTTTTTTAAATGGCATCTGGCAGTGACACTTGCAAGCTCTTTTGGTTCAGAATACAATTGGGTTGTCTGCCTTTTATTATTTAATGTGTGTGTATATTCACTGTTGTTTATTATGATAACTCTCTCATGGACGCTTGGAATTGAATTCTGCCTTGTTTTATCAAGTGGGCATGCTTCACTGCTTTACTGCTAGAGTTGATCAAAACATCTTCACTGACAGCTTTTCCTGATGAAATGTGGAGTTTCATCGAAAACAAAATTATTTACAGGAAAATGTCAATTTCAGTGAACTTTTTCCAAGTTTTGATAGGAAAATTCAAAGCCAAACTTTTGATTTCAAATGAACATTTTGAACTTTCAAACTGTCAACATTTTGAAACGAGACACTTCTGTTCTGGTTGAAAATGTTAATTTCTCATGTTGACATTTTGGATTAGAAACTTTTTGGACCTTTTTGTCCTGCAATACCTCCCCCCCCACACACACATTATTTCAATGTTTTGTACTGTTTTGAAAGCAAAACAAATGTAGAAATATCAGAATTTCCCACAGGACATTATTCAGTTTTCTAGTCCACTCTGTTTATTTTTGTAGGATTGCTGATAAGTAAATACCTCCCAGGAAGATAAATACAGTTAAAGATGCCAAATGATTAACAGATATATGCGGCACTAAGAGCTGGTCCGTGCCTGGCCCCTGTACTGAGGGCATAAATAAAGGGCAGGTCTTGAAGTTCCAGCAACCTGCTGCCCTACGTGTCACTTGTGCTGAATACATTGGGAGCACTGCATTTCCATTATTCTCCCAGTCGAGGGCTGCGACTTATGCAGTGATGTAGACCTTTATATTTACAAACCAAATATGTTTAAGACAAAACACTGCGGATGCCTGGGGGAAGGTGGGAGGTGTCACTTGAAAGTGTATTGCCCCAAGGGGGAGAGATCCTGTGGCTCCCTGAACAATCAGAAATGCAACCCCACTGTAAATTGATCACATCTCTGGTGACGCACACTGTATTTCTAAAACAAGTCCCTTGTTCACTAATTTGCCCCAACCTGAGTTCAGGTCCTCAGGGTACTATATTTCCAGTGCTCTTGTTGACAATTTCACGAAGGTAGTTAAATGTGTGTGCCATGTTAAATGTTCAAGAGAGAAGGCAAGGGAGGGAATATCTTTTATTGGCCAAACTTCTGCTAGTGAGAGAGAGACCTTTTTGAGCTTTCATATTCACCATTCACTGGGACTAATCCAGTGCTTAAAGTTACACATATGCATAAGTGCCTTGATTAATCAGAGCTCATAGCCTCAATGTGGGAAAGCATTTGGGCACTTCCTTAAAGTTCCATTGATCTTGATAGGGCATAGACATGTGCTTGAAGTTAAGCAGATAATGTAAATGTTTGCCAGATCAGAACCAAACATGTAAAACAGTGCAAGGAATTCAGTGCCCTTCACTGCTTTCCATGTTGAGGATACCGAAAAAAGTTGCAAGATAAACATCAAGACGGTAAGGATGTGTAGTTGGGTCTCGCAACTACAAAAAATACTTTAAATTCATTTTAAAGATGAACTGAATCCGTAACCATGAAGGTTGCATACTGTTTCAGTTAATAATGTAGGATCTCAAATAATTTTTATACAATGGTTGAGGTTTTTTTAAAGTGTGTCTTCTAGTCCTTAAGAAGAGTAGCTCCTCTTGCTGATACATGGAGAACTGATTATGTTTAGATTTTTATTGTCGTGTGCATCAACAGTTAATATCAGGAATTATGTAATTTGGAATTGATTTTAATTTTTATTGGTGAAATGATTGGATTTTGTGAAAGGGCTAGATGACATTTAGAAAAGCTGGTTTAGTGGTAAATCCATTGCTGTGAGCTCACCCAAAAGGAAAGCGTTTGGTTTGGGCTTTCCAAAGTTTTTATGCACAGTTTTATGCGCGTAACTTGAATCCAAATTAAACATATTGAAGTTACTTCTGTGTGTGTACTGTCTTTTCATGACTGTAATTTTAGGATGTTTCTTTGGTTAGTTCATGTAAAAGTTGAAGTTCTGCCCGCTGCCAAGTTTGGAGCAATGTAATGATTTTTGGCTGTGTGTGTTTTTTGTTTTTTTTTTCATTTTAGCTGGCACGCCCGACATCTTAAGTAGTGGAAAAGTTTGTGCCTGACACTTACAGCCTTTTGCAAGTAGGGACAGGGTCTGTTTGCATCCCCTGTACATCATCCGTCACTCTGGAGCTTTTCTGCATCAGCATCTGCAGAAACATGTACTGCTAGTGGCAATTCACCAAGTTCCAATTCCTGCCTTATTCCCATCCCCTTGTCCACCCACCTTTCCAGTTGCCTCAAAGGAGTGGTCTTACTGGGTACATCAGTTCAGCTCCTACCATCTGGCACTTACCTAATGAATAACATTAATACCTAGCGCTTCTTTAGCACATTGTGTTCAAAGCAGTTTAAAGCACACTGCCTGCCATTGTCTCTTTTCTGTCCTTGTTTTATTTACTTCCATTAGGTTTAGAACAAAAAAGTACCCGCACACAAGTTCTGAGCACTATGGCAATTATTTCAAACTACTAAACCAAACAGACAGTTCAGTCTGCCAAGCCTTTCTACCAATATGTAATCCATGATCAGCTGCTAATGACCCCCCATAAGTTGGCCTATACATGCAGATAGAGGACTCCATTCTCAGTGAAGCTATGCCAGTAGACATACGGGTGAAATCCTGGCCTCAATGAGCAAAACTTCCTTTTGACTTCAGTGAGGCCAGAATTTCACCCCAATTGAGGACCAGGCCTCTTTTGTAAAACTTATACTTACTGATGGGTTGTTTTTTTAAACAATCCCTCTTGTATAGCTGTCCAAGGAATAGGCCCAAATGAAAGATTGTGTACAAATAGAATGTAAGGATTGGGTCCCACAGGGCCTTAGACGGGAACACTGTGTGGTATGCAGGGTCAAGCCCTATGCTGCTCTCCATCTGTGCCCATATCGCTAATATCTCTGCCCAGGTCTGGCTCTTGAGAGTCTGCTACTGCAGGCAAATTGGCAAACGGCCACTCCATCAGCCTGCCCTGACACCGTTAACTGAGGGCCTGTTTCTCCTCTCGTTTACATTATTTTTACAGCAGCATAACTCCATTGGAATCAGGCCAGTTAACTCCTGATTTACACCAGTGTAAGTGCAGAGAATCAGGCTATAAATATTTTGCTGCCCTATTCTGCCTGCATGTAGTGCTTAGCTTACTTGTGACTATAAAGTCCTAAAACCTGCAAGGCGTTGCGCCATACAAGCCTAGCCCTGAGTGCTGACAGCTTTAACTCTCATTGCCCTCTCAGCACCCTCACAAAAGGTACTTAGCATATATCATGCAGGAAGAGCAATATGTGAGAGTAGAGGTTTGCTGTGCACATGTGGCAGGGGACATCTTCCTTCTAAAAGTGCATTGCACATCTTTCTTAATTGCACAATTTTTGAGCTGGTAGCAGATATTTATTTTGACAATTACCGTAGTATTGCAGCGCGGCAGGGTAGGTTAACATTGGAGCAACGTGGATCTGGTTGCAGAAGAATTAAAGTAATGTAGTTGTATGCCCTTTTTTATTTAACTAAAATTTTCCGTAGTATTTATGGTTAGTTTATATTGTAATGGAGGATAAAAGTAGCTGGATTATCTTTTTGTTGAATCAGATGCTCAGCATTTGTTTTAAGTATACAATAAATATAGGAATATGTTCTGTTTTACAGTTGGTCCATGTCTATCATGCTGTGAGTTTCTTCGCCTAGGCTGGAAAAATCTTTATCATCTTGATAGAAACACAACGACAAAAATTAATAGGCAAAAAAAATCTCCTCTCCAAAGATCTAATTTGGGGTCACATGCACAAGCAAGGAAGAACGAGCTTTCTGGAATCTTCATGTTAGTGGGCGAGGGGTGAAGGGAGGAATGAAAGCTTTTTTCCCCCCTCAAGTCGTCTGTCATTAAAATCCAGTTCTAACAGCTGAATACTTCTCTTTTTCATGTGTGTTTGAAAAGCAGCTACTCCATGTATCAAAGCTATCAGCCCGAGTGAAGGATGGACTACAGGAGGTGCCACTGTCATCATCATAGGAGACAATTTCTTTGATGGGTTACAGGTCATATTCGGCACCATGCTGGTCTGGAGTGAGGTAGGTGTTGTCTGAACGTTAATGTCTAATAGCTTTGTCTAGTTTATAGCCGGCCTGTCTTTATTCTGGGCCCAAAGCTAAATCAGCAACAAAGGTTTAGCTGTGAATTCCTTCTTTTGCTCCTCCAATTCTGTGCAAATAGGATCAAATTTGCGAGTGGCACAAATCCAGTGTAGCCAGTGGAGTTGCACCTGCATCCATCAGACCTGAATTTATTTTAGGGAAGAGCAAAGGATAAGCTCTCCTCTCTGTGAAGATTCTGCATTTAACATGACAGTGGCCCAGGGCCCAATGGAATAAAAATGTGCGAGATCTTGATTTTCAGAGGTGCTGTATACCGGAAGCTCTCATTTACTTCAGCAAGGGGTACAGAAGCCCCAAACCTCTGAATAGCAGGTCCTAAATTCTAGTTATTTTGTTCTAAGCATAAGTGGAGAATTTTCATTTGATATATTGAACTGTCCCCACTGTAGAAAGTATCGCACCAACCTGAGTCCTTCATGATTCAAGGCAAGCCTTTCTTCACTCTCATTTCTGTTGCTTTTTTTTTTTTACTCTATTCCATTGCTCATTTTTCTTAATTTCCTTCTCCCTCTCTTCTCTCACATTGTGGGTTTTTAATTCTTTCGTTTCCCAAATACCAGTGACATTACATCACAAGAGATATCAACAGAACTGTCCTCCTGTAACACACAGGCCCATAGAAATCCATGCAAAACTCCCACTGATTCTCTGGCACCAGGATACTTCTGACAGCATGTTTTAGATGTTGCATTCATGAGGCTTTGAAGGCAGCATTGGAAGTTTTACCTTGAGTAGATATTGATGTGACTTTAGTACTGCAGTAAACCTCCTAATGTTAGTTACAAGCCAGCCTTGCTGCGTTACTTATATAAATACACAGCCAGTGACATTTAAATCATGGCAGGATAGTCAAGGCTCCTTGGTAGTCAGGTGCAGAGTTGCATTTTGTGATTCCTAAACTAAACGGGATTAAGTCCAAAAAGCTTGAAAGAGAGGCCTGCCTCCCCCTCCCTTTCTTTTTAATCCCCAGGACTGTACATTTTAAATATTAAACCAGTCCTATAATTTGCTTCAGATCTTACCCTTTTATCCCGGGTGAATCTGCTACACATTTGGGAGCAATTTCCATAGGAAGTGTGCCCTCTGCTATTTGCAGTGGACTTCACTTCTCTCTCTCTCTCATTCCCCCCTCATGGAAGACCAGTGCAGATGGATGAAAGGGTATTAGAACAAAGCAGACGGAATAAATGGGGTCTGTTTTGAAACCCTTATGTAGACCAAGCTCCCCACTGACTTCAGTGGGGACTTTGCTTGTATGAGAGTCTGCAGGATTGGAGCCGTTATTAAAGACTTCTAATGGGAAAAGTGAAGAGGCTAGGAAGGGAAGGGAAGGGGATGTCGAGGCTGCAGCAGGAAATGTACCTAAGATTGGCTTTTCCATTTAAAACCCCAGTTCTAGTGATTAATAAAGGTAATTGGTTGGTAGCTTCAAAGCTTACCAGGTTGAAAGCTGGTGAATCAGTTGTTGTTCTGGATGGTGGAAAGGCCTTGTCATTAAGTCAGACTATGGGAAAATTCAGACAGAAAGGAGTTAGTTTGTTTCTTTGTGAATCTAGAGAGTGGGTTGTAATTGGGCTTAGAATGGAAATTGTCTTACAGTCTTCACTATAACATTGTTACTGCAGTTCTGTAACCTAGAAATGGAATATGAAATCCCAAAGGGAAAAAATATGACTGCTGAAAGAACCAGGAGTCCATTGAAAGCAAACCTGGAAATGCATGAAAGTAGCTGAATGATTTCTAAATAATTTAAACTACACACAGTATCCACATACACAAGACAGGATAAGTCAGCCATTATATCTTCTCCTTTCGAAACATGTCCATTGGATTTTCAGTACCCAAAGTGAAGGTAGCTATCCGGTATGAATGTTTTAGCTGCCCTTTGCTAAAGGAAGGAATGAAATTCTTTAGATTTTTGGATTTCATTTGCTAGCACAAAACTCAGAGCAGGCTCGTCAGAAGTTTTGCAAATGTGAGGTTAGCTTTGAGCAAACCTGGTTAGATTTTATGATTTTATTTTCAAAACCATATGAAATGTTTAGTTTCTCATGATTTTGCCATAGAACCAAGTGCAGCTTGGTAGTTTTGACCAAGCTGCACGAAACCCAAAGAAAAACTTGCGTTTGGGGAGGAAAGCAAACCCATGCGGATGGAAACCCAAGAAATTAGACCCAGTCCTGCAAACAGTCCACTCACTGTACTCTCCTTGGCAGCACTAGGAGTTCTGATTGCAGTGGGCTTAAGGGACCAGGACTAATGTTTGGACTAAACACAATTTTGCAGAGCTCTGCTAACCACTAAAATACCTCTGACACCAGTAAGCTCTTCTCAAGTTTAATATGGGATACACATGCAACCTTAGTTACATGGACTATAGTGACATAGAAAAACTGGGTAGGGCTCCAGCCTTGGTCTCAGGGCACCTGGTCCAATTTCTTGCTCTCCTACAGTCCTCCTGTGTGACCTTGGGCAAGTCACTTAGGGCCAGATTTCTGAAGGTATTTAAGCACCCAATTCTCATTGATTTCAGTGGGAGCTAGGCGGTTAAATACATTGGAAAATTATGGCTCTTAGTTCCTCTGGGCATCAGTTCCCCATCTGTGATATGGGGTAGCAGCACTGCTGTATCTCACAGGCGTGCTATCAGAATAAATAAACAGTAAAGATTGTAAGGTGCTTAGACAGTATTGTGATGGGGACCACATAAGTACCTAAGACAGACAGATATTTACAATACAATTCCCATCACGTCAGAAGCAAAGTAAAAAGAAAAAAGTTAACTTAAATTTTTTTTATTGCTGTCAAGCTCTATATATGTTATAAATAATTTTGAATGTAAAGAATATAGTTTTAATTTATTTTACATGTATTCCAGGTTTGCAATTGAAATATTCAGAGGGTTGAAATGGAGTTGATTATGTTAAAGAAGCAGATTTAAAATGATTTCCTGAAACACATATTTATTATTTAAACATATATTTTAGTTGTAAACACTGTAACATACTTACAACCTTTCCCAGATAGAGAAGAGCTAAATAAAAACTTAATTTGTCACATTAATTTTGTGCAGAAATGCAGATACCTTAAGCAACTGAGTTCAGTTCATCTTTAACTCTTGTACTTTAAAAATATCACATTTTAAAATCATTTTCATAAAGAATAGTGAAATGGGCCATCTAATACCTTTCTCCATGTGACCTCTGAAACCGACAAACTATTTTGGTATAATTTGCACACATTGGAGCTGGGCAAATGACTCACAACAAATAATCTATTCAATAAACTTCATCTCTTTCTGTTTGAGAACAGTCTTGAACAGACTGATTTGTTCCTCAGAATTATTCAGTGAATGCTCTTGGTCTGTGAATTGTTGAGTATTCCACATCCAAGCTGCTGATTAGACACATGAGAGTTTCTGGCCCCTGATTGGAGGAGTTTAACTCTTGGAATCAGGTTTCAGGGCAAATACTCATGATTATGAATTCAAAATTAGTTTCTCATCAATATTGTGCAATATTTGCCTTAAATTGACTGTTTCGTTGAACATTCTCCTGCCCGGGAACATTCCTGCATCTCCACAGGGTGAGCTGGAAACATGCTTTTTACTTTTATCCTGAGAAAAGATGGGGAACCCATGATATACCAACTCCACTGCCCTTGCACAGCACAGAACCTGGGACCGATTTTTATGCAGCTGAATCAAATTCTATGGCCAAGATTTCCAAAGCTAACTATTAATTTTGGCCCCTGTGGCACCTTATAGACTAACAGACGTTTTGGAGCATGAGCTTTCGTGATATGCATCCGACGAAGTGGATATTCACCCACGAAAGCTCATGCTCCAAAATGTCTGTTAGTCTATAAGGTGCCACAGGAGTCTTTGCTGCTTTTACAGAGCCAGACTAACACAGCTACCCCGCTGATACTATTAATTTTGGGCACCTCAATTTTGGAGGGCCCAATCTGGGACCCTTTAATGGAGCCTGGTTTTGAAAAAATGCTGGGCACTTTTGCCCTCTATGTATCAGGGTTCTTTAAAGCATCCAAGGCTGGGCACCCAAAATCACTTACGAAAATTAGGCCTATACCTCTTTGCGGACCCTGCTGGGCTCAAGGGTGCTTCTGTTGGAAACAGCAAAGCTCCTACTAACTTAAGTGGGTCCAAGATTTTGGTTTTTTTGTCCTCACTTTTGTTTTAATGGCTCTCTTTATACAGAATCCAAACTAAATTTTTGACCAATTGTAATCACTGCTGTAACCACAAACCAGTGCTCACAGAGGCAAAAATAGACTAGTGACTAAACATAACACCATCTTCTTAAGTTTATATAATGCCACTTTTTTCTTTTAAGAAAATAACCTGGCACTCTCCATACCATGAAATGATGCTGCATCACACAAGAATGTCTAGAATATATTAGCAAACCAAAACAAAAAAAAGAAAAAAAGGAGGCTTGTTGCGCAAATGCAAATCCTAATATGTACTGGATTTTAAAGCACAAATACCTCCCTCTCTTCTGAAAACTTCTGTATCTGCAGTTTTAATCCGATCCATTCAAGGTCCCAACCAACGTAAGAGAGATGATATAAAACAGCTGATGCAGATGCCAAAATATGAGCCCAGTTTAGTTAAATATCCTGGGAGAAGGAGGCTAAGTTGATGTCCAGATCCAGATCAGAATTGCCCCAAAGGTTGTGGGAGGCAGAAGTTAATGTGGGGTTTGGGTTTAATCTCTGAATCACAGAGACTGCTTCTTGGCATATCTCTGTGATGACTATTAATTGTTTGTCCTATCACTGCATCTAGAGTGCTTGTCTGAGATCAGGACCCTAGTGTAGATACACCTCGACAGCCCCTGTCCTGAAGATCATGGGTAGAGAGACTAGACTAGGAGGAATGGGAGGGGAATGGAAGCAGGGTTAGAGAGGCGAAGTGACTTGCCCAGTAGGTCATTGGCATTATGGCATAGCTAAGAGTAGGACCCAGGGATGAAATCCTGGCTCCACCGAAGTCAATGGCAGTTTTGCTGTTGATTTGAACGGACTCAGGATTTCACACTAGGTCTCCTGAGTCCCAGTCCGGGGCCTTATCCACTGGATCACAATGCCTGTCATCACGCTGTCTCTCATTGTGTGTGACTACTGTGAGGCGTTCGTACCACTGAAGTCAATAGAACCACTCAGGGTAGTAAAAGTTCCTGGCGTGGATCAGACCCTTAGATTGCATGTTGGATTCATAGAGCTAGGCAGCAAATTTGTAAGTGCCATGGAATTCAGTTCTCCCTTCAGTTCCTGTATGGTGATCAGTATCCCTCAGGGCAGTGAAAGGACTAGAACGGGATCATTTACGCTTCTGATCCTGGAATGCAGACTCTGAGGCAGAGACTGCCTCCTCTGTTACTTGTCTGCACTGCACCTTCCACAGTGGGGCTCTGGTTTCGACTGGGGTTCCTAGGTACTGTTGTGTTATACGTAACAATTAATAGTAACCCTGAGCAGGCAGTTTATTGAACCTTGCCCTAGACACTAAAGACAATCCCCAACATGTCACCCAGCATTAACCACTCGGTTGTTGTGACCTCTAGCAGACCGATATCGAGCACGCTCGGTTATAAAACTGAATTACTTGCTCCCTTTTCTTACCCACCAAGGTCTAAATTAGACATGAACAAAATATAACCCAGGCGTCCTGGAACATTGGACTTTAGCATAAGGTTCACCCTTTGAGAGTGTGTGGGTGACAGTGTTGTATATGTGTGGCTTTAAACACAACTAAACATTTACTTCAGAGGACAAAGGAAACTCAAACAGTTTGTTTGTAAAGAAACAACCAGCAAACTTTCTGGACTCTTCCCATCTCTCGCTAGGTGACGATGTGCTATAAATAGGTCAGGCACTTCTTGGGAATCAGGAAAGAGGTCTTGGAAAATGCCACAAGCTATGTTTAAAGAACGCTAAAGTGGTGACAGACCAGTAAATGCTGAGAAATTCAAAGCTGTGGCTAGCCTTTGCCTCTTCAGATCAAGACACAGAATGATGTGATGAGGGGTAGCATGTCAGACGTTAACTTTAAAGTCCTTGGCTATTTTTCTAAAAGATGTCTGAGACATGGCACGACCAGCATAGGGCAAGCTGTAATAGTGAATGAGCCTGACTTGGCACTGCCACACCCCCTGAGTAATTAGTTACAGCTCTATGAGATGGGGGTGAGAGACTCCCAAATCAGGCTGGTCACTTGCTGTGTCCTCAGTTGGTACAGAGGTAGGTGATGGCAGACTCAGCGCTAGCATGTTTCAGTGTTTGGAATGGCACATGTTCTGCAGTGACTCTGAAGGTCTAGGGTGCTTCATGTTCAATCTTTATGTGCTGTATTGCAAAGGTCCTTGTTCAGACACCTAAAACTCATATGACTGACATTTTTGGGGTTGGGAAGGAATTTTCCCCCAGGCCAGATAGGCAAAAAAAACCCTCAAGGCCCCTGCCATTCTCTGCACCCTGGAGCATGGATTGCTTGCTAGGATCATCTGGATATATCTCACTAAATCAAATCCCTGCCATAGCAGGGGCTTCAGGCAGTGGTGCACCTTGGGCGTGTCTCTGCCTGTGGCACACGGTCATTTAGTTCTCTGAAGGCTGTAATACTTTATTTTAATCCAGGTTATTGAGCTCAATGCAGGGGTAATGGGGTGGAGTTAAGTAGCCCATGGTGTGCAGAGGTCAGAGCAGATGATCTGGTTGGTGGTTCTGGTCTTAAACTCTGTGGCTTTGTGACTCTGTTTAACACCTCCATCATCTTATTGGAAAGTATCCTTGTTGATGCTAGGACTTGAACCTGGTACTGCCATTATCCTTGCCTATAAAAACTGCATCCTGTGTGTGCTAGGTGCACTCATTGCATTAAGGCAGGCTTAATTTTCAGACTAGGAAGCGTGTGCCTGCCATGTATGAAAACAGAAATAATGTTGTTTTGGCTGGGAAGGAGAACGCTTGTAAATATTGGTGTCACTGGCTTTTATGTGGGTTACATCAAGACTGTATTCAAACATTGACAGGTTAATTACACGTTTCAAAGCTTTGTTTACTGTGCTCTAGGAAGAAAGTGTTAGAGAAGAATTCTGCATCTAACTGCTTTTTTTCCCTCCTTCTCCCGGTGGTTTCTTCTAGCTGATTACCCCTCATGCAATCCGAGTTCAGACACCTCCCCGACATATCCCCGGCGTGGTAGAAGTCACATTGTCCTACAAGTCTAAGCAGTTCTGTAAGGGAACGCCTGGAAGATTCATTTACACAGGTAAGTGTGCGTTCGTATTATCTACAACATGTACAGATAGGGCAGGTGGTGTCTCAGCCACTCTATGGGATGCTCCTATCATTCCTTAGAAGCTGCACTTAGTTCTGCAGTTCTGGCTGACTATATTTGCCTCCATCTCCTCCCGGAAGGGGGAATGAAAGGAGGAGGAGACTAAGGAGAGAAGCAGATATGCGGGTATCATGGTGACAAGCCCTGTATCCATGCCTAGACAGACAAACAGGGACAGTGCGAGGGCAGAAACATCCAAAGGCATGTGGAGCATCCCACCCAGGAATTTGTCTACACTACAGAGTGACCTCTGTTAAACGCAGGCAGCCTGTGACATCCGCATCTGATGCTGGGACCGCAGCACATGCATCATACCCAAACTTCAGCGATTTTCCACCATGCTGCCTCAGCTGCCGTAGGCAGGGTTAGAGAATGGAAAGGCACCGGTGCTGAATTGCAGTGCCTCTTGGGATATTCCTCCCTCCAGCATCTCTGGGTGGAAGACAGGTGGAGCTGGTTTTAAAGACACTGCTAAGAAGTCTCATATGGTTAGGAACCTTGTTACCGCATAACATGCATGGATAAGAACTATATTTAAAATAGTTCAGGCGGTAGAGTAGCTACTGACTTTATAAAAACTTGTAGTGTCGATCCCCTAGGACCCAGCTGCACCACAAAAAACAATGTTATTGGACCAGCTTCCACCATGCTTGTCCCTAAATATAATTAGAGGGTGTCTCAACCTACAGTGTAGACAGGGCTACGTGTTCTTTAACTATGTTCCTGAGTTGTGGCAAAGGCTTAACCAGACCAGCTCCCTTCTCGCTGCCTTTTATCTCCCGGAGCCTTACGGATAAGGTATTTCTAAAAGCTCGTGGCTATGAAACTCATTTCAAGCTCACTAAGGCCCAGATACTGCTCTTGATATGTGCCCAAGGAAGTCTATAAGAGCTGCACATAGGGATGGAGGGCAGAATATGGACTGGATTGGCTAGCTTTGGTGTGATATCATTAACGCAGAATGAGTTGCTTAAAGGTGCTCAACAAAGATCTGTTGTAGGCTGCCCTTCCTCCCCCCCCAAATTGGACTTGTCATTTGCTTCTTTGTGATGGATAAAGAAGGCCAGTATGATCTTTCCTGCTAAGCTGCAGACACCTGTTGCTGGTGTATTTTGAGCACTAACGCTTCAAAAGAATGAGTGGAAGGCTCAGATCTTTAAAAAACATAAGGCTGATAAAGCATGGAAGTTAAATAAATGTTAACAAGAGTAGAAGAGAAACAAGGGGCCGGACTGCCAGTTGGTGTAAACTGGCTATTTCAGTTTATACCTGCTGAGGATCTGACCCAGAATTTTAAACAGTTTGACTGAAAGTCCTTCTCCCTCTCAATTTTCAATCTCATGACTGTCAGGATGCCATCATTTCACTAGGTCTTTAGTCATCAAAGACTAGTTCTTGAGTAGATGAGGCCTGCAATGCAGATGCAAACAAATAAAAAGCAGGAGGAAACCACCTACCCAGTTTTTCTCTGGGAGAGAATTCTCAGGTCTTCCCAATACATCACAAAGAAGGGCTTAAGCTCAATTTGTTTTACTTTTCAGATCATCTTTAATTGTTTGTAGTGTTGTAACCATGTTGGTTCCCGGATATTAGAGAGACAAGGTGGGTGAGGTAATAGCTTTTATTGAACCAGCCTCAGTTGGTGAAGGAGACAAGCCTTCAAGCCACACAGTTCTACTTCAGGCCTGGGAAAGGTAACCAGAGCATCACAACCTTGCACTTAGTTGTGACCCAGTGAGCACCTTTCCCAGGCCGGAAGAAGAGCTCTGTGTAGCTCGAAAGCTTGTCTCCTTCAGCAACTGAAGTTGGTTCAATAAAAGATCTGACCTCACCTGCCTTGTCCCTTTGCCTTTAATAATGTCATTCCAGTAGAAAAGAGGCATATTTTGGCCTTTCTGTACAAAAGCAGATCACTGCCTGATATGACACTAAAGTGATCCAAGTTTTAAGAATGTTTCCTTATATTTTATTGCTTTATTTGTGCTATGTTCAGGTTAACATTCAAAATACTTTATTTTTCATTCAGTAAATGAAGATGAAAAACTAAGCAAAAATGACAAAGAAATTCAAATGCATGGAGTAGAAGATTCTGTTTATTGTACAGACGTAATAGCGATGTGATAAATTCTATTCTGACTGACCTTTTACCTCACACAGTCTTCCTGTCTGTGCCCCTTTTTTGACACTTGAACTGAAACCTGGCTTCCTTTTTAAAAAGGAAAACCCTTCTCTAAGAAAGAAAAACTCTAAACTAAAATAAAAACAATGAATGCATTCTGACCTTCAGAAATGCCTTGCAGCCCTTTAAACAAAATGCAGGTTCAGTGCATGCCTGCAGATTAGTTTTAGTTAATTGAAAATTATAGGATTGACCCAGGAGGAAAATTTTGTTTGCACTCCAATCACTTTTACAAATTAAGGAAAATTACCACAATTTTGTTTAGCTAATGTTTCACACTGAGTTCACGAAATTAGCTCAGCTATCCCAAGAAAGTCAGCACTTTGTTAGTGAGCAGTAGGGGAAAAAAAGTCTATGGTATGTACAAACGAAGCATAGAAAAAGCTATGATGCTTTATAGAACTAGGCCAAGTGTTTCTAATTAGGATTATTGGTTCATTGTACGTTTTGAAGAACAATCAAACTAGCAGATTAGCTGGGTTTTTTTAAAGCTAGAATTTCTTGCCATTTATTTTTCCCATGAGAACTTGTTTTAACTCCCACATTGCACTATTTTATATTTTATTTTTTTACAAGACTCATTATGGGCCTACAGGAAATGGACCAATTGGAAGTTCTGATACTGTAACATTCCACAGCATCATTCCAATAGATGAGAGTTTTTCACAATGTTCTTCAGTGAACTCTGTGTTCTGGAACATATTACAAAACCACAGAGGCCAAATGTTTTCTCAGAGGAGTATGGCCTCTGTTTTTGGCCAAAAACATTTCAGCATCACTTGCTGCTCTTAAGAACAAAAAAAAGGAGAGAGAAGGAAAGAAATGGGAGAAAGAAAAGGAACGAAATGGGGGGTTGTGGGCAGTACGGGAATCAATCAGGCGTGGCTTCCTTTCTGGAGAGAATGTCCCTGTATGTTATGGCCCTGTTTTGTGGTCAGCTCTCATTTAAAAGAAATTATTTTTAATCAGTGTTCAACAAAATATCCTCTCAAGCCACCTGGCTATAAACTGCTTTTTCCCCCTTACTGTTAAGTACTTAAGTTTTCAGAAGAAAATACCAAGTGACTTATAAATTTTAGCCTTCCCACCCTCTTTAACTACAAACAACATAGTAACTTGATCTCTGAGTCCATGTGCCATCTAGGAATCAAGGTCACATGCATATGGAGAAATCCTAGCTTTTAAAAGTATTTTAGAAAGAATGAAACCCATGTTGACTGTGTATACAGGGAAATGACCTTCTTCATGTTCTATCTGCAAAGAGTGTCAGAAGCAGACACTTAAAAGAGCAATTATTTCTTAGATTTCAGGGTTTGAAGTTCCCAGAAAGATATTGGTTGTTAGGAATCGATTTGTAGAAAATACAGAAGCTCATACATTTTACAAATAAAGCGTCAGGTTCTAAATAATGTTTTATATCCACTCTGTGCAGAGGAATATCCTGACCAATTAGCAAATTGAGGAATCGATTCTATGATGCATATAGCACCTTCTCTCTAGATCTTTCAGTGTACTTTGCAAACATTAGGGAAGTCAGCCTCGTGTTGCACATTATGAGTCAGACAGATATAATTATTCCAATTTCACAAGTGGCAAACTGAGGGTCAGGTAGAATCAAATCAGGGATCCAAAGCCCTCCATAATTTGTAAGATGACTCAGGAAGTATGTGGGTGAGGATCAAAATTTATACTAATTGGTGATATTCAGATGGGCCTGTGATTTCTTTCTTTTTGCATTAAAAATGTATCTATCACAGGCAGTGTGCTTTTCACAGACGGATTGTTCAATGAATGATGCTACTAATCCTTGTGATTTACACATACTGAGACTTTACTGGGATTGCGTGGGTATAAATGAAAGCAGAAATTCACTCATTGCGTACAGTAAAGGGCATATGGAAGGCCCATCAACATTAATTCTTCTTCAAGTGCTTGCTCATGTTCATTCCATATTTGGTGTGTGTGTTTGCCACATGCACCGGTGCCAGAAGTTTTTCCCTCAGCAGTATCCATAGGGGACCAGCTCTGGTGCCCCCTGCAATAGCGCCCAAATGGTGTGGGGTAAGGGGTACCACCCGCTCCTCCCAACCTCAGTTCCTTCTTGCCGCCAGTGACAGTGCTGGAACATCTGCTGCTTCGGCTAGTGTTGTTTTGTTTTCTGTTCTTGTGAACTTTGAAAACCTGTAATATAGTTGGATATAGTTAGTAGTTTCTTAGTTACCCTTAGTAGTAGTTCTCAACTTTTTGTCAGTCCCAAACGGAACTCAGCGTTTGCTGCAAACGGCCTATGTCCGTCAGTGATCCACATACCAGCTGCCTAGGCGAAAGGCACATAAGTGACAAGTGCTGTATCTGCAAGTCCTTCAAACCTAGGAGGAAGAAGGATCGCAATATCTGTCTGAAAGCGCACCTAAGGGAGTCGGCACTCACGCTGGCATGGGGGCAGTGGTCTGACTCTGCATGGAGCGCTGCAGCCTCTGTGCACAGTGCTGAGCCAGCACCGATCCCCCTCCAGGGCAGAAGCCAAAAAAGACTGGGAGGGGAAAACTCCTACCTCCTGTAAGGGAAAGAATAGGGCTGAGGGGGAGCCACTATCTGTGCCAGGCAGCTCAACACCCCCTTTGGGAAGTCAGGCCCCAGCTCAAGTCGAGCGGTGCAGCCCATCCCATGCTTCGCCTATGACCCCAGATAGCAGTGCAGGCCCTCACCAGCTTCAAGTGCTGTCGATGCCTGAAGCTCTTCAAGCAGCTCAAGAGATCCTGATGCTCCTGGTGCCGCCCTCACCAGCTCCCACGGTACTCTGGTCTTGGGGAAAACCCGTGTTGGGACCTATGCATGTGTCCCCACCTCAGTGGTACCGTTCCCCATCGAGAGGGACGTCCCACCAGCGTTCACCCACCTGAAGCCGTCACGCCTCAGGACAGGAGAGGCAAGCTCAGCAGAGCCCTCTTTGGTCGCTTCATCAGGGGCACCGGTCGAGGGACTTGAGGCATACCTCGCTGGTAGATTGGCACAGATCCTCTGAGGCATTTACCACCTGACAAGAACTCCAGGACCGGCCATGACCATCTCCATGGGCCCCATTCCGATCCTGGGACCTATTGGACACCAGAGATCGCCAATAATTGGGCCGTCGTCGCCCGTCTCCAAGAACGAGGTCGACCTACTCAGGATGATCCTCCCAGCAACCAGCCCTTAGTAGCTCCCAGTCCCATTCGATGTCCTGGTACCGGTCGAGTAGCGTGAGGCGTGGTTCGCCGGGTATCCAATGCATATCCGCCGAATGCCGTTGTTCCCTGAGGGCCCAACCAAGACAGTCTCACTCAGACAGGTCGGCTTTGGGACGCAGCGACCGGCACTGGTCGGACAAGAACCACTACTCAGCCTGATCTTGGTTGCCCAGTACTGACTGCTCTGCTCATACCTCCAGCTCAGAGCAAGATTCAGGGATGATGCTGGGTTCGGCAGAGCTAGGTTGCAATCTACATGTCTGTGAACTCCTGCCCACCTCCAGGGGTACTGCTGAGGAGTCACCTAATATGCAATGGACATGAGTAAGCACTCGAAGAAGAAAAGACAGTTACCTTGTCCGTAACTGGTGTTCTTACTGTTGTCCTTAACTTCCCTCCCATCCAAACACAAACTCTCTCACCTGAATGTGGTGGTGTCACACACAGGAGGCTGTGCAACCTAGTGGCCAAAACAGGAGTGTGGCCTATTGGTCAGAGCAGAATCAGAGGGCAGAACCAGGGTGTGGTCAGGGGACAAGCCAGTGATTGGAGCCAGGAGTTGAGAGGAAGGCAGGAACTAGGCTGGAGCAGGAGTAGGCCCGGGTTGGAGCAAGGGCTGGCGCAGAACTCACTGAGTAGCCAGGGTGCTGCTGTTGCCATCAGGCCTACATGGTGATCTGTTGGCCCTTCTGTCCAGTCAGGGAAGAGTCAATTAGCCCAGGTCTACACTGGGGTGTGGGGTTGACCTAAGATAGGCAACTTCAGCTAATGGCGTTGCTGAAGTCGGCGTATCTTAGGTCGTTTTACTTGGCTGTGAGGACGGTGGCGAGTCAACCGCTGCCGCTCCCCCGTTGACTCCACTTCTGCCTCTCACTGCGGTGGAGTTCTGTAGTTGACGTCAGAGCGATCGGGGATCGATTTTATCACGTCTACACTAGACACGATAAATCGATCCCCGATAGATCAATGACTAGCTGCTGATCCGGCGGGTAGTGTAGCCATACCCTGACTGAGGGTTTATTGGGCCCAGCCCAGTTCATTGGGTTGCCAGGTGACGAAGCCTGCAGGGGGTGCTTTAAAACCAGCCCACTCTGCAGTGGTAAACCGTCCCCATTCTTGTTGCCCAATGCCTTCCTGCACTTCCCCATGTGTGCCTACAAGGACAGACAGCTACTCCCACAATTCACTGGGAAAGAACCCTGGAAAAGCTCCGCTTACTGTAGCACAAAGAACCAACGGTTATGCCCTCAGAAGTCCTAGTGAGACACACAAGTGAGTACAGCATCAGCGAAGACACAGTATCATGGGCATGATTTTGCAGTGTGGCCCTTCACGCCCAGGCTAGGCTAATCTAGGCATTCAGCACTAGGTGCCGATTGCCCAAGTTAACTTTGCAGTGATGACATACCCTGACAGGCTGTGTGCTTTTGGTTGAGTAAAGTAGCCTTTCCTTGCCTCATCTCCCCTCTGTCTGTAAAATGGGTATAGCCAAACAGTGGAGAATTTGCTCTTGACTGGTAAAACACTTTGTGATCTTTGCATGTTGTCCCTGATCATTACAAATGTCAAGGTGTGCTCAGAGGTGTGGGGGAGCTCACTGTGTGGTCATGATTTGACACTTCTGTCAAAGCAGCTTTCCATTCGAATGACTACTCTGTAGGAGAAAGATCCGTGTGAGATTCTCCCTTTTGCCCATTGCTTGGTTCTGGATTCGGTACGGGGAACCAGAAGTAGCATCACTGCCCATGGATGATCTGTGAGTCAGGGCTGGAATTTTCCGAAGTGGCTTGATTTTGGGGTGCCACCGTTGTAGGATGTCCCGCTCAAGACATTTTGCAAGGTTTGATTTTTTCTGAACGTGCAGGGGGAGACACCCTTTGTAAATCAGGCCCCTTTCAGGTTCAGATGTCAGGCACCCTTCAAATTGAGACCCCCTAAAATCACTAGTAATTTTTAAAAAAACTTGGCCCATAGCTTTAGACGTGCAGATTTCAGATGTTTCACAGGTATGTGAAGATTTGGGGTGGGGGAGCAGAAACCACACACATACACCCTTCTAAAGCTTCTGAACTTTCGAGCCTGGTAGACTTTGTGGAGACCTTTGCAAGAAAACTTTGCTGCTCTCCAGGAGGATCCAATGACTGTGTCATATTCCAAAGATACATAATCAATGAAGCAGGCGGCTTTCAGAAAAAAGGGTTCTGGAGTTCGTTGACTTAAAAAAAATGGTAGTGAGCGACAGACTGGCTATCGTGCTCTTGTAGCCCCTCTGGAGCCTCTGCCTTGATCCCTTTGGAAAGAGCGTGACCTTATGCCAACTCTCCTTGGCCATAGCTGTTTATCGGCTGGTTTCTGAAACGTGTTAAAGCCAAGCGGCAGTTGTTCTCATTGTCAGTAATTCACAACCTTATTAGTTTGCCTCATTCGTGTGTGTTTATTATTAAGTCATGAGCACTTAAAGAGCTGATTAGTATGAATGAGGAGAGAAGGCCATCGCAAACAGAACAAGAAAAATAGTATAAAGGCTGGAATCTTAGTTCGGTCGGAGGTTTTGCTCTGATGCATTCGTTGAATTCTTCAAACACCCCTCCAAATAGGACGTTCGTTACTCCAAAATGAAATGTAAAACACCTCTCCTTTCCTGAAAAGTGACTGGATGGGAGATCTCATAGCGAACAGATGAATGCCATTTGTTTTTTAACACCAAACTTCAGCTGCATTTGACAAGTGAATAGTGATGGGGTGATAGAATAAAAGAACAGCAAATAGTTCTGTGCTAAATAGTCAGGTACTAACTGCTACGGAGGAACTAAACAAAACCCATAAATGCAAAGGAATGCGGGGTTAGGCTAAAAACAAGAGCTGATGCTCATGCTGTTGTGCAGAAAGCGAAGACAAGAAAGCACTGCAGTAGTGCACAGATTTCCTTGTATAAGACCATTATATTGCTGTTGATCTCACAGAGGATCTGCTGAGGTTGGACCATATCCCCTGGCTGCAGTGATATCGGGAAATGGAGAATTAAATCCTTGCAAAATAGCTCTTTATTGATGACTTTTATTTGCTTTCAATGTTTATAAAAAGAAATTGAAACCCCTCGTTAACATATGTTTTAAAAATTGCCTAATTATATATTTAACTGATTTGCCCCATCAGCTCATTATGCAAATTGTTAATTTGCATAATACGAATACCTTGCCTTGAGATTGTAGGAAGACTCTGATTCTGCAGTAAGTGCTGGGTAGGCAGGGCTTATTTGAGGATCTGGGTCTATGACTCCATTACTTATTTAGAGAACATTTAATTATGGATAGACAGTACTAATTCAATGGTTACTGTCTGTTGTGTCAGGCACTGCTGGAGTCTCCCCGGCAGTGGTCCAGTCTACCATAACTGATTTCTTTCCCCATATCCAATATAAAATGATGTGTGCAGTAAATAATGCCTATCTACTTATGTGGCCTTCCTTGCCCTAATAGAAGAGCAATTCACAATCCTTAATGAATTTTATTCCCACTACAACCTTGCCTGGTAACCAACTATTTCCCCACATGAACTGAAGTACAGAGTAGAGTTAATGACTTACCCGAGGTCACATGGGAAGCCTGTGGCTGAGTTATGAATGGAGCCCGGTTCACTTGAATTTTCAGGTCAGTGTCTTATCCTCCAGGCAGCCCTTCCTACCCTAGTCAGGACAGATGCCCCACCAAGCCTACAGGGTAACACAACCTTTTGAAATGTTCAGGGGACACAGGCCTCCGTATAAAATAACTCCAGCATTTATTATTTGTTTTGCTATTTTATATTTCTTAGGACTTCTACAGTGGTTCTGACAGGTTATGGGAAGGGCTTCAGAAATTCAGGACAGGTAGAAGGATTGGATCACAGGGAAAGGGGTGTTTAGACAGTGAGGAGGTAACCTGGAAAATCCCTGTTGTATACTAATATGATCACTGACACCTAGTACCTCTGGCATTTGTTAAACCCCATCAGCACTATAATACGCTACAAAAAAGACAATCAGTGAAAGTATGCAGAGTACCTGTAAGACATCTGCAGGGTACAGCTATGGTCAGAATAAAGCTGGCTGTGAAGGAAACATATTATTATGTACATACTTTCCAAGAATTATGCCTTTTATTTTCTAGTTAAAGGGGAGTGCAGTCAGGGTCTGTGCAGCAAAGGGGAGCCCGATCATTAACAAGAATATTTTCTCCGATATTACAAGTCTAAATAGGTACTAGCCCTTATTCACAACCTTTTCTGTCTGCCCTGAGTTAATAAGTGATAAGGCCAGAAGAGAAATAAATCACTGAAATCCCTGTCCAAAGAAAACATATTGACTACAGCCAAGCAAATAACAACCCATAACCAATGGTCCCATTCATCATTCATGTAATAGGGATATAAAGTATTTTCTACCTATGAAACTCCATGGAGTGGGAAAAAGGCTGATAAGCCTCAATCTAAGCTCTGTGATTTGATTATTAAAGGACATGAACTATTTGTCACATGCCTTTAATCTTTAAGATGTGTTGCCATTTCTAAACTATAAATTTGTGTAAAGGATTAGAAAGCTATTAACGATAAAGGTATAAACTAGACTTTATAAGTATTCCTGCAGTGCTCATGCCACCCCGTCCACTGCTGGAGCCCTAACTCATTTAATATGGTAAAGGGTAGTTATCTGACCTTCAAAGCCAATAAACCACTTTGTGATTTTCAAATTTGATAGTTACTCCATGATAAGTTAACCCACTGAGTTCGCAACATATGTATTGTATATTTCCTTCCTTTATCCCAAAAGAAAACCTTCCATTTTCATCCTTGCTTCCAATCATCTCACATCAGATTGAAATTATTAATCTTTTCTATTCTGTTGTTACTTGGTTACTGCTTAGATTATTCTACAAATTTGGTCAATAAAAGAAGGACCTGAGGACCTAAATAAAAAACCTGCATCATTTTAAAGGTATTTCCGGATTTCTACAGGATTTCTCTGACTGGTTTCTTAATGTTTGGGTATACAAATGCCATGTGTACACTGTATAAAGAAGGTGCTATCTTTCTGATGAGGCAAAAATACCAAGACCAAGGCAACTTGTGGTAATTTAAACATTTCATAGCACTCTGTATAAGAGAAGAGCTCTTACCCTGGAATTCTGACACCTTCTAGTCTAAGTACACAGATTCCGCCTATCTAATTCTTTCCCAATTTCAGTTGGACTCAGTATCCTGTGCTAGGCTGTTGTGTAGTGTCGCTGTGCACTGTGAAAGAGGTTCTTGGTTTCACCCCTGCTTTGTACGTGGCAAAGTGAGTCTCATAAACTATGGGCCAGATTGTCAAGAGTGTGTGTGCACAGACAGATTGGTGTCTGCGTGTTTGAATACAGGCTGTTCACTTGCTGAGGAATTTGCATGACCTCCAGCAGGGGGAACAGAACATTTATACTTTGTGCAAGAAAATGTTTTCAATCCACGTGGATGACAGGCTGTAGTTTAACTCTTGCCTGTATTATATTCTTTATATCTATCTATCTATCTATCTACTGTGTGTGTGTATCTGTATATGTGATGGCTGCCCCCTTGGCCCACAACTGAGATTGTCCTGGGGACCTGCAGAACTGAAAACATGCGTCTCAATAGTTTGAACTAAAGAGCCAGACACTGTAGCTGGGGCTTGTGACTGACTCCCCTCCTCTGCTGCTTGAGCATCTAACAAGTGGGGGTGTCTCTCCCTGTCCCTCTCTGAGAGGCTGGTGGAGCCGAGCGCTGGGCCCGCTTTAATGAAGTGTGAGCTGAATCTTTTATTATTTCTGGCCTGAGTCTGTAAGAGGCCAGTTAAGCAGGGCACGGTCTCCTGAAGCTGGAGACCCAACAAAAGAGCCTTGCAATCTGATTAAGTGAGAGTTGTGGAACAAAAGTGCACCTCGGAGGGGGTCCCAAAGTGAGCTCATTTGTAGTTCAACCAGTCGGAAGCTGGACTCATGTCACCTGACATGGTTGTTGCTTTCCAAACAGAAGGACAGTTTGAGGATGCAAAGCCAGACCACAGGGGTAGGCTACCTCTGGATCCTGTGTTTCCACCCATTACGCTTACCTGAGACAGGGTTGTAAATTGCAATTATAGTTAACTCTTCCGTTGGAAAGTTACCAGAACCCTTTGGCTAGTGGTTTTTTGTAGAATCTACTTTGATTTTTGAGTGTTTCCTTTGTTGTAGTTTGGCTTCTAAAGAATGTCAAACAAATATGAAGGGCCAAATTAGGCCTAACCCTGCCTGGGTAGGAAGGGGAGAAGTGTCAGGAAGCTGCTTCCCTTCTCCCCCAGCCCCAGCAAACTAACACTGATGGCAGCCAGGGTTTGGCTGCAAGCAATGGGGGATGCAAGGGAACTGCTGGCTTGTACAGGCTGCTGTATGTGTAACCCTGGGGAGGGAAGAAGGGAGCAAGGGCCCCCTCTCCTCTTTACCCCAGCAAGTCTGTGGGATTTAAGCACAATGCAAAGCTTAAGTGCTTTGTTGAAATGGGACCTAACGCAGCAGCAAGCTCTGCTGCTCACCACACTTCTGTTACCCCCCAGAAGACGACATGCCTGTGCACTGCCTTGTCAGAGGCACAGCTTAGCCCATGTCCATGTTTCATCGTCATGTTTCATCTCAGTGGCTCATGCTTTTCTTCCCCAGCCCAGTCCTCAGGATTCCCATTCTCATATTTCCCTTCCATCACCTCATTTCTATACCACTTCTGTCTTTGTTGCCCCGGCTCCTACCTTGTAAAAATCCCCATGGAAGGAAGCAGGCGGTACATCCGAAGGCACCTCTAGTCCTGGGAATCCCCAGCGCACCTGGAGAACCAGCTACCTGCAGATCTCAGTGGGACTACTCTCTCCTTGATATGGGAATGCATCACACCCATTAAAGTGAGTGATAGGTACACCCTGAGCACAAAATATCTTATGTTTTCCTATACACCCACTGTTTATATTGCATCTTGCAGCAGAAAGGATGTGTAAAGAGGACTGAAAAATTGTTTTATTTTCCACAAAAAGAAATTTTTTTTCAGCATGTTTTTTATATTAGAAATTCTCACATCCTGCCTATGCTGGAAGACGCTATGATGACTTGGGGGGCTAGTACGTTGGTGACATTGCATGAGCCAAGAAAGTGAATGCTGAGCCACTGAGAGGGGAAGGGAATTTTAGCCAAACAAACTGGATTTAGTGTGTTATTCTTTATGCCTATTTAACTTTAATGCTTAGCGAACATTGGGAGAAAGGAAGCTTTTGATAAAGATTTAACTCTCCCAATGTTAGTGCTCTGAATGAACATCCCTGAGACTTCCCATTGGTTCTCCAGCAAAACCTGATAGTCCAGACACAAGCTGAAAAATACACTCCATCTCTAGCCTTCTTTTTCCACCATGAAGAAGCTAAAAAAGAAAGCCCACGACCAATTTTTTACAAATCCCTGGCACCTTTCACCCAAATGAAATACAATCTACAAAGAAGTTACTTCATCCTCTACTGAAATATGCCATTTGTGTAGCAGCGCTCAGCAGCATGCACTGATGCGTGGTCGCCGTTCCATCATACGGTCTGCAGTAAAATTCAGGGTTATGAGGCCATCACCACTTAACTATGTCTTGGAACGTATGCAGATCCTTTTTTCAACAAGGCAGGATAACAGCAATGCAGTTACTTTGCCTTGCAGTATTTTTCAGCACAAATAGCCACAGAGCAGCCTAGAAAAGCACCATGACAATACATGCCTTTCTGCTTTGCACTCCCTCCTCTCCTTTCCCTCCCAAACGTAATCTTTCACCTTTTTCCTGTTAGCATAAATTGTGGTTAACCTCTTTGCATTAGGAGTTGCTGACTTGAACTGCTAGTGCATTTGCACCTGGTATCAGCATTGGTGGTTAACATCAGGAAACCCCAGCTCCCAGCAGACAGGGGGTTAATTTTTACACCCACCCACTCACTCACTCACTCACACTCTCTCTCCCTCTTTTTTTAGGTCCCTATGGAACATAAAATGCACATGAAAATTAAAATGTTTTAACAGGCATCTGTCAACAATACATGTTTGTTAAAATTGTAGGCCGTTACAAAGCTCTCCGTTTGAACTGTTTGGGAAATTTGCAAAGCCAAGCCTGCAGGGTCGCTGAGTCTAGGGCTTTTAGGAATGCAGCGGCACCCTCTGGCTTGAAGGAATAATAGAAACCGAGTGCATGGCTTCCATCATATATAGTTTTGTTCAATGGCTTTCAGCCCCCTCACTATAAAAATTGTTCTGCTGCCCCTGAGTGTCTCCGAATTACTGGGACTATTTGCAGCAGTATGAAACTCAGCATCTTCTCGTATTGCAGTACTCCCTAGGATTCCATTGTGCTAGGTGCAGTACACAAATGTAACAAAGAGATGGTCAGTCCCTATGTGCAGGCCATTCCTCGGGTTTTAAGCCAGACAGTCCTGCTGTTCCAAGGTTTGTGCCCCCATCCAGCTGTGGGTTTGTCCAGTGGTGACTGGGGGTGCTAGGTTTGTTTGGTCCTGCCTCAGCGCAGGGGGCTGGACTTGGTGACCTTCTCGAGGCCCCTTCCAACCCGAAATGCCTGTGATTCTATGAAATCAGGGACAGATATAAAAACATTTCTTAAGTGACACTTATTCAGCAATGAAGAACTTAATTCCATTTTTTCAAAGACAAAGCCAATCTGCTCGTTATTTCTTCACCAGACCTGTGTGTCCCAACAACCCTCTCAAATTCAGTTGAAAAGACAAATGACCCTCGTTTAAATGAAGGCTCCAGAGAAGGCAAGGTGATGACCTCCCCCTTGCATCTTTCTTTTTGGACATTCATTCCCAGATGTTTGTACTGCTGAGAGGTGTGAGAAAAAGGTATTTTGAATACCATGAATATTCATTTGGTTTTGTAAATGAATTTGCGTGGATTTCATTTGCCTCCTTGTAGCATTTGCTTTCTGTGTACATTTTAGTATATGAGTTAAGTGTTTCATCCAGAATTTGGAGAAAAGTAGCAGAAAGTATTCAGAATCATGAGTCTTTGCACAGAAATCAGAGCATGAGAGTTAGTTTTCTATCAGGGGAACAAAAAATAGATATGACCCCAATCCTGCAAACAGGATTGGAAATAAGGCATACGTTTTTAACGGTGAGGGTAATTAACCATTGGAACAATTTCCGAAGGGTCGTGTTGGATTCGCCATCACTGACAATGTTTAAGTCAGGACTGGATGTTTTTCTGAAAGCTCTGCTCTAGCAATTATTTGGGGGCAGGTGTCTGGCCTGTGCCATACAGGAGGATCAGACTAGAGGATCACAATGGTCTCTTCTGGTCTTTGAATCTGTGAACACCTATGCCTATGGCCGCATTCGTAAAGTTAAAAGCATGTGTGTGTTTACAGGATCGGGGCCATATATATAAATATTATACATCGAAATAATATATATTTGGAGAATATATATTGAATATTCATAAGAATTTGCTTGTTAATGATCTATAGGGTTAGTCACAGAAACTATTTGACAAGTAACTTCAAATAACAAAGACACTGAAGGAAATCGTGATCTCTCTTTGGACAATTAGTGAGCAGAAATTATTTGTTTTGAGTTATTTGTTCCACTGAAATACAGAAGCCCACTTCCAAATGAGTTATTGGACTGTCTCTTTGAAAGGTCTATGATGCCAGAGTGGCTATAAGCTTTAATCTACTGGAATTTGTAGCATAAATTTCCAGGATAATTTGTTGTTCTCCGTTATAATTTGTCAAAGTGTTATCCAGAAGTGGAAGAACACTACCCTCCCTTTTACTTTACATACCATAATTCCCTGGGTGGATGCTGATAAATGTGGTAGCTAATGCACAGTTAATTACACAGGCAGTGGCCATGATCCTGCAGTGCAGGCAACTGGTTTGGATTTCTGCGTCTTTGTGGAGTCCTATTGACATCAGAAGAATTCCATGCTCATGGGCTGTACTGTGGAATTGGGACCAGTGTGGGCTGCCTACAATTATTGTCATTTCCGGTGTAATGACTGTTTAGTTACACTGTGTTTTCTGCAGAATGATGTGCACAGTTTCACAATAACTTTGTAATTAACTCACTTCACTATTCCCCTCTCCAGGGAAACTTGTAGCTCCCATTAATGTTATAAAGAAGGCCCTTTGCATAAAACACAGAAAGTAGTACAGCAGATGAGTTACCATGATTTGATTTGAGGGTGCTTTAAACACTTAGCAGGAAACAGCTATGGAAGCTAATTAAATCATTCTAAGTTGCACAGAATTATCTGCTTTGTAAGAAACAATTTCACTGAATTATGCTGGCCCTTTAACTGAAAGGAGGGGGAAATCATATTTGTTTGGAATTAAATTTCAGATACAAAGTGCCCATCAGAACTCCCTTTTCCTGTGTTTCTAAAATTGTGTTCTTTTAGCTGCTCATATTTTTTTTAGGAATCTGCATTTTCTGTTGCAAAAGCAGTGTTATTTTCAACTTTTCTGCGTAAAATCCCCCCCTTAGCTATTGATTAGGCTCTGCCTTTAACCATGGCATAGTGTCTTGAGTAAAAAATCATGTTGGTACATTCACAACCTTTCAGATACTGCATCTTATTTAGTGTACCGGAATTCCTGGTTTAAAGTAATCACAAAATTTATGGAGAAACGGATAAAAAAGGTTGTAAAATATTGATTTGGGGAAAATAATAACACAGCTCATCTATAATAAGAAGAAAAATGAAGCAATAATTCCGGGGGTATTGAACGGCTTGCTGCTGCGAGTATTGATCTGGTGCTATAGTGTGTGAGATCGCACCTGAGATTGGAATGGAAGAACAGTGCTGCATTCCTCCGCTCATTACTTCGTAGATACTATTGCCTCGTTACACGGGCCCTGCAGAGCAAGGATGCTTAGAGCTCCCAAAATACTCGCAAATCTGTATCATCTTAAAGTCACAGTGCTCTGCTATAACATTGCATACGTTTTAAGCTCCCAAGTTTCCATGATCCTTTACTATATCTTACAACAACCTAGTACAATTTAGCTTTATTTAGGTGTCTTTTTTTTTTACATTATATCATAGAATCATAGAATATCAGAGATGGAAGAGACCTCAGGAGGTATCTAGTCCAACCCCCTGCTCAACGCAGGACCAACCCCAACTAAATCATCCCAGCCAGGGCTTTGTCAAGCCAGGCCATAAAAACCTCTAAGGATGGAGATTCCACCACCTTCCTAGGGAACCCATTCCAGTGCTTCACCACCGTCCTAGAGAAATAATGTTTCCTAATATCCAACCTAGACCTTCTCCATTATTATGTATGGTAGCTACAAAAAGTGTACTTCCATAATGTCTGTCTTACGGCATAGAATCAGAAAAAATATCATTGAAGAAATGCACGTTCCCTAAATTTTGGCTTTCATGATGTGCATTGAAAAGTTGCTAATGGTGTCCCAGTGCTCACCTCTCATTGCAATGAGTGCATCTTGAAAAAGGAGGAGGGTCACAGAGATGTTTTAAAAAAGATACCCTGACATTTACATAGCATTAAACTCCACTGTGCAACATAGTATTTCTGTTTTTCTGCTGATGTCTGCACGCGTATCATATTTAATAGCAATAAATAATTTAGCAGCAAGAATTTTATAATGAACAAAGTCATGATTTAACTGCAAAAGAAAAAATATGTAAGAAATTGCATGAGATTGGAACTCCTGTAACAACAATATTTTAGAGTTTCTAAAGATACACATGCATATATTTCTATGCAGGGTCCACTTTATAGTTTCCTGCAGACTTCGTCCATCTCATCATGATTATTATCTAGAAATCTGAGCCTGATCAGCTGAATGAGTTCTCAGCGGATCGAGCCTTCTGAACATTTTCTGTGTGATTGCACAGGATCCTTGACATTGTTGTGCTTGCAATATTTTTCTGGCTTTTTTACTTCAGCTGGAAAAAAATTGTAAAACCAACATTTCGTATAGGGGGAATGTGGGGGTGGAGAGGGGGAAATAATCCTCAGCTAATTGAGTTGGTGAAGAAATTTACTTTCAGTAAACTGCAAGGGCCATGCTGTGATCCTAAATATCACTGCAGAATCTTGAACTGTCAGTTCTAAAATGTGCAGTGTCTAGTGCAGGATTGGACTCTATACTTACTTGAGCAAAACTCCCTTTGTCCTGAAGAGAAGTTTTAAGCAGATAAGAAAGAGGTCAGGATTAGGACATAACTGCAGCACCGTGAGACACAGAACTCATTTTATTGTGTCTGAGCCTGCTGTGTGTTAGACAGAAGTAGAAAAGATACACTTGTTTTAGTCACATAAAGAAAATTAGCAGTTTTATAAGCCCTGGAGAAAAATAATTATCTAGCAACAGCTGGCAGAGCATGTAGGGAATGTCTACACTGCATTTTAAACCCCGCTCTGTGGATCCCTGGCTTGTGGATTCACGTCCAAACCCAGGCTAGAGTGTCCACAGTGCATTGTAAAACTGGGTATCTCAGTTGTGCTAACGCATCCATACTGCACTAAGCAGACCTGATAGGTCTCTGGCTTGGACTGTGGCCACACTGTAAAATGACAGCACATGGACCCAAATGTTGACAGGACTCAGGCTCTTAGCCACCCCTCTAGCAGGGTCTCAGACCCAGGTCTGACTCACACTGCTTTATATGAGGACTTGGACTCAAACCTGAGTCAGAGCCTGGGCTTAGTGTGCAGTGTGGACATAATCATAGTGACTGGTCCACTTGAGGGTAACAGTCTACTACTGCTACCAGCTAATGGAATTATTCCTGTTGCTCAAAGTGGTAGAGATCTGTCCTTAGTATTTGAAAGTCATGGGCTTTGCCACAGACTTCATGTGTGACTTTGAGACAGTCACTAAGGGCTTGATCATACACTCACTGAAGTCAATAACGAAACTCCCTTTGACTTCTGTAGGACAAGATCAGGGCCTTAATCTCTCTGGGCCTCAGTTCCTAGGAGTAAAGTGGTACTTCCTTTGTGCTACTCTTTGCCTCTTCTCTAATTAGGTCCCTGTTCTGCAAGTTGTCCACCTACCTGAAGTGCTTTGCAGGATTATGGTGTTAGACTGTAAACTCTTAAGGGTAGGAGCAGTGTCTTCCTATTACAGACTATTTGGTGCTGGGTGTATATAAATGCATAAAACGTCAAAACCCCAATATAAATCTGTAAGACTTGCATTGTCATGGTTCCAAAGATACTTTTTGATGAGATTTTCCTAGGGTTTTTGTGTAGAGCTGGCATAAATTGATGACATTTCCCCCCCCAAAGATTTGGGCAAAATTTTCCAACAATTCATTTAGCCCTCAAATTTCACAACTCCCAAACTGTCTTCTTCCACCAAATTCAGGGAGAGGATTAAAACATTATTTGTGATGCCTCAAAAATCCTCTTTCTACTCTTTCTTGAAGCGTTCTTCAAAATCACTAGTGGTATTTTTTTCCTGGGAAAAAAGCTGGCTTTTGATTTTTCACAAGCACATACTGAAAAATATTTTGCACTGCAGTTTATTGACAAACATGCATCTTGTTTATGGTTAGTTTGCAGAAGTTTTGCAGACAAATGTGCACAAAAGAAAACAGCTCTGGTAAATACCTTATTCTGACACACATTGCTGTACAATTAGGTGGTATTTTGATTAACAAAATCAATGCCAATGATTTATGCCGCCATCCAGGCAAAATATTTAAGCATATGCTTAACTTTTAACCCCCAAGTAATCCCATTGAAGTCTGTGAGACTTGTCATGTGCCTTGTTTTGCTGGATCAGGGCCTGGTTTCCCAGTTCTGCAAATCACTCCATCTGGAATAGTGCTCTTGTTTGCCAGGATTTAACTTTTTTTTTTAACTGCCGCAAACCTCAGCACAGAGGATGATGTGCACAGTTAGAATGCTCCCCTACGTGCAGTCCTGACCAAAAAAAAAAGGGCTGACAGTGTAGGTGTTTCAATGTAACAAACATACCTGGTTTCTTTGCAATGGTACAGAAGATCAATAGATCCAGTGCAAGGAAGGAGATGGCATCAGCTTTCACACGGTTGTTAAAAAGAAAAGTTATATGAAAAATCCTGCATAAAACTAGGGACACAGTGGTGCCTCTAATGAGCCTCAGTGTCCCTCTGGGTACTTTATCCATCAACGGCAATTCCAGGGTTGCTTACACTTTTCTCTGCACCATCTAGCATGGGTGGAGAAAGTGTATTGGCCTGGATGGCCCACTGAGCTGGACATAGTGTGGTAATACGTAAGTTCCTCCAGCAAACTCAGGGTACGTCTACACTGCACGATTATTTCGAATTAGCTTAAACCGATATTACAAAACAGATCTAATAAAATCGGTTTAGCGCGTCCACAGTGGGATCCCGAAATCGATTGTTTGCGTCCATGGTCCAAAGCTACCATCGATTTCAGGAGCGGTGCACTGTGGGTAGCTGTTCTCCGCTATCCCATAGTTCCCACTTCCGTGTTGAGAGCACAGTGCTGATGGGGCAGAAAACACTGCCCCGGGTGGTGCTCGGGTACAGCCTACCCCTCCCTTTGTGAAGGCAGCAGACAACCCCTTGGCGCCTTTTTCGCGGAGTGCATTGAGCCAACGCCATAGCACAGCATCTTTCCCTTTTTTTTCACGTGGTGTGGGGGGAAATAAACTGAGGAGCTGTTCCCTGAACCACGCAGACACTGTGTTTGAACCTACCGACATTTGGAGCTCAGCAAGAAATGCAAATAATTCAGAGACTGCTGTGGACTGTGGGATAGCTGGAATCCCAGTACCCCTCCTCCCTTTCATGAGCGTCCATTGAGTCTCTGGCTTCCCGTTACGCTTGTCACAACAGCGCTGTGTATCCTGGAGTTTTTATTCAAACGCTTTGCATTTCGTGTTCTGTAACGGAGCTGGAACAACAGATTGTCTCCCCATACAGCGATCAGACCTAGTATCTCTCCATACGGTCTATGCTGGAGCTCTTTTTCGATTTCAAACTGCATCGCCAGCCGTGCTGATCAGAGCTCCACGCTGGACAAGCGGAAATGTAATCAAAAGTTCGCGGGGCTTTTCCTGTTTACCTGCCGCTGCACATCCGAGTTCAGATGCTGTCCAGAGCGCGTCAGTGCTGCACTCTGGGATGCCGCGCCGGAGGCCAATAACGCGATTTCCGTCCACATGAACCCTAATCCGAGTTATCACTATCGAATTTAGCGCTACTGCCTCTCGTTTGAGAGGGTTCCGAAATCGATTTAAGGGCCGTTTTACTCGTATAATGACGACGTCGTGTGAACGGATACAGCGTTAAATCGGTATATCGGCCATTAAACCGATTTAAAGTCGCAGTGTAGACCTGGCCTCAGGCTGGAATACCTGTAATTTGGCCCCACAATCTGATTTAAAACACTTCTACCCTGAAGCACCTTCTCATGCCACGTTATTGCAGTACATACTGGAACAGCGGGTAACATCATGTACTGAGCACCTCCTGGGCAAAACAGATACTGCCCTTTCCCCTGCAGTCTATCACTTTTTTGTTTTGTTAGTTTAATGTAAAATATTTATAGGAGCCTTTTAAATGGTTTGAGCAGAGCTGATTTTCATGCACTTTGACAATCACTGGTGCATTCTGAAAGAGCAAGATGGTTATGTACACAGCATTTTCTTATTAAAAGATTTCCTGTAACACATGTATTCAGCTTGGTTTCCTTTAAACTGTAGCATGGTAAAATGGCGGGAGGAAGACGAGCAATTGTATTATCTTGTTAAATTGCTTAAAGCATGTTTAGACTTGATGTTTTTCTTACAATTCTTGTACAATTCCTTCCCCTGCCCCCCCGGCATCTTTTCTGCATTTTGTACTTTGTTATTCTTACAGTGCTAAAAGGCAAAAAACCCCAAACTCAGCTCTTTAATTTACTCTAAAAAGCTTGCCATTTTTTTTCTATTTTCTTGTTCAGACCAAATTGTGTGCAATATGTAGGAAATTGAAACCACATTTTTCACTTAACTGTCCAAAATTAAAAGTTATGAGGAAAAAGAAGCAATAAAGCAGTTACAATCTGGTCATCTATAATTATCTCTGTGGTTGGAGTCGTTCCACATTTAAAGAAAGTGACACCAAAAGTTTGTCAAGCTTTTGTCACCCTCAGAAATTTCACTTCTCTTTTATTATTTCAGACGATGAAAACTGCTGAAACTAGCATTGTGTATTTGGACATTATCTTTTTGAGAAAGGAATTGGGGATCTATTCTAACAGTGACAGAGCAATATTTACTTCCTTAGGCACTAATTTTAGAATTTCAGAGAAGTTAAATTTATTATAACAAACTGTACACTTTAAATTCAGAGTTAAAAGACTTAATTTCCCCACAGAGTCTATTTCTATTCATATGTTCCACATTATTCTTTTTCTCTAAATGTTTCATTACCAACTGTCAGCCAAGAAGAAATGTCAGTCCAGTGCCAGTAATCTTGACCCCTACCCCCACCCCCACCACCCCCACCCCCAGCTCTATAATTTTGCAGGAGCTTCTTTTAGTTTTGCATCTTGCCTTTTTTTTGTCTCTAAATTAAAATTAAGCCAAATGATGGCTGCCCCCTTACAATCAACTGTTTCAGACAAACCACCAAAAACAATTGTTGGTTTCAGTTATACTTAATCAGTTCAGGGAAATGAGAACTCTGCTGTCAATCAGATATTTCTTGTCCAAGGCCCAGCTCAGCACAAGCTATCCACAGCCTTTCAGGTTGGTGCCTTGGTGTATGTTGCAAAGCTGCCAGCAACAAGTTAGCTCTCTTATATGGACTCTGTTACCCTAGAATCTGTGCATGGTCTTTTAAAACAGGTCCTAGGCTGCTGCACAGCTCCAATGGCTCCCTTTAACTGGCAGAGTCCTGTGAGGGGGGAAGGAGCTCGCCTGTATCTTCCCTGTTTGTTTGGGGAATCGGCAACCTTTGAGCCGCATGGCCCTTCTCTGTTCCACCAGGGCTTATCTCAGAATGGTGGTGCCATTCAAGGTGATCCCCTGGCATAACATTGTACCCTTTCGTTTTCCCTCCACAGCTGTCTGTTCAGAGACAGAAGAACCTATCCAGTGTTATGAAAGGCTGTATAACGCACAGTGTATCCTCTGATTTTTAGTGACCACTGGCCATAGTCCATAAGCTGGACAGACTTGCAAACCGCTGGCAAGGGATGATCTCTGTTCCAGCAGAAGGATGGGCTGGTGGTTAGGGTGCTTGTCTGGTATTCAGAAGATACTGGTTCCCAGGATGCCGAATCCCAGTTTTGCCACAAATTTCATGGGTGACCTAGAGTCAGATTTTCAAGGCATTTAGGTGCCTAAAGATGCAGACAGACACTTGGTGGAAATTTCTACTGCACTTACTTGCTGAATCCATTGGGATATTCTGTCTGTTGGTTCCCAATCCCAATTCCCTGCCTATAAAAGGAAGATACTACAATGTGGAACTGCCCTATTTTACAGGTGTACTGTGATGTTAACTAGATTGTGAGGAGCTCAGATATTAAAGTAATGGAGGCCATGTAAGTACCTGAAATAGATAGATGGGTGTTACTTCACTCTTGCTGTTAGAAATAGCTTCTGCAACATCAGACCTGGGGAGAGTCCTTGCATTCAGGATATGTCCACACTGTGATAAAATAAACGTGTGGCACCGAGTCTGAGCCCAGGCTCCAGCTAGTGTAGATGGTCCAGCTCAGGCTAGAGTGCAGGCTCTGAGACCTGACGTGGGGGGAGGGTCTCAGAGCCTGGGCTCCATTGAGCTGGAATGTCTATACTGCAATTTTATAGCCCCGTAGCCTGAGTCAGCTGACCCAGGCCAGCTGCAGCTGTGCCATGGGGTTTTTTTTATTGCAGTGTAGACATACCCTGAGAGGTCCGGTGGTAATCAAATCCTGTTTGGGCTGCATAGGTTCTGTTGTTTAAGAAGAATTCAGACCACATCACATAATGTGACTGATAATATATTGGGGGTTCAAGACCCTTGTGGACAATGAATAATGTCCTGCAAGTCTAGTGATTATATGGACCATTCCGTAATAAAAGTCAGCCTCAGGTAGTTATTTATAGAGGGATTTATTTACTTGAGATCAAATTCTGCCACCTGATATACAACTTCTGTGGCAGTGAGTGCTGTATCAGAGTAGCTGAGGGGAGAATATTGCTCTTAGAAGATATATAGTGACTCACAATGTAACAAGCTTTGCAACAGATTTCAGATTAGTCCCCCATCTCTCCATCCAAACTGTTCGGTTTTGGGATATTTTGAATGTGGTTTCACAAATGCATGTGTTTGTTCTAGAGCCCAAGAGATGACCATTTTTGTATGCATGATATATATAATGTAGTGTTATGACAAAGTAAGGGTGCTGCAGTCTGTAAAGGTTTAATAGGTTCCTGCCTGGAGTGGATGATAACAGCTGTGTCAAAGGAGAGCTAAGGGGAAGGAGGGGTCTTTGCTCCTCTGTGCTGGTTAAAGCAGGGAAATCCTATGGGAATTATCACCCACGGTTTTTTAGTTTATTAGTGTTTTGTTTTGCAGGTTGTAACCAAACCCTGAGGAAAGAACCTTAAAAGACTAATACCTGGAGCTTTATTTCCCTTTGCTGGCTGGGGAAACTGCCCACTGCTTTACCAGGATATTAAGTTCTCTGCAGGAGAGTCCAAATAATAGTTTGGAGATGCATGCTCTGACTCACACAAGCATACGCTCATATGCGGCTTCAATTAAGACAGGGCCATTATAGTGCAGGATTAAGAAATGATGAAACTTTCTCACACAATTTAATACAATCAGTTTTAGTGTTTAATCTGTCACCGAATGTTTTCAGTGTCCATTATTTTTTTTTAATCATCTAACTACAACTTGGATTCATTTTGCATAATTACCTTTGCCACTAAATGTATATCACCTGCTCAGTTAGGGAAGAGATTTCGGTGAAATCTGGAAATCAATAGTAATAAAGTGAGTAAAAACTGACAGTAGAATCTACTGTCCTGGTGAACTGTTACAAGTGATCTCTCCCCACCTTTCTGTAGCCAGGTGCTGCATCTAATGTAATGCTGGAATTGCACTGGCAGCTCCAAAATAAGCAGGGCCCTGTTGCTCTGAAATGATCTTTGAGTGCATAGCAAAACAATAGATGCTTTAAAATCAAAGAAATTCTCCAAAGCTCTTTTTCTGCACCATGGCTTCAATTTCTGCTTGATTTGCACAAGTATTTGTGCTTGAGTTGCACCATCAGTTGAAACACGTAGCGCCAAATGGTAGGCTGTTGCTGCTCGAGCGTGCAACACAAGGAAATGGTGCAAAGAGTGCCTTCTCCTTTCCCTCCCCCAATCCATTGCACAATTGGAATCCTCAGAGAAAACCGACTTTTCTCTCATTCGTGTCTTGTCATTCCATTAGCTTCAGTAGAGGACGATGATGCCCAGCAAATGTCTGTGTGCTCTGTCCTGTGCAAACGGGGTGGGAAAGAGGTCAGGGTGTGTCCCTACCTCACAGCCAGCCGGGTAATGGAACAGATGTTGAACCTTCTTCAGGAGTGTCATGGCAACTGCACTGTCCTCCTGGCAGGTGCTCCAATACTCAGGAGAAGGGTGTAGGATAAGAATTCAAAGAGCAGAAATGCAGGGCTGTGTCTTAGTGCTTTAATTTAGCCCCTCTTTATATGCAAAGCTGATTTCATCTTCTGACCTCCAAAGTTGGGTAATGAAACTCATGCATCTGATCTAATCGGTATGGTCCATTGGGAGCAGGAGCATAAATCGATGTATTGTTGGAAACTCAGCTGCCTGTGAATTGCAGCATTATCTGAGCACCTCACAGTGGTTAATGCATTTATTCTAATTACTCCCCCCGGGAGGTAGGGAAGTGCAATTGTTCCCATTTTACAGATGGGTAACTGAGACCCAGATCCTCAAAAGCACCTGACTCCCAATGATTTCAGCCGTAGTTAGGCAAGTTTCTCAGGCCCAAATCCTCAAAGATATTTAATTGCCTAAGGTCAAACTGGAAGTCTGCAGCAGAGCAGGGAATTAAACCTGGCTCTCCAAGTTCCATGTAGCATCCTAACCACTGAACCATCTTTCCTCTTCCTCATGTTTATGCAAATAATTCTGTACATAATGGGCAATTTTCATTTCTAAACACGTGGCCCACTGGAGATAAAAATCTATGTATATAATATACTATGATTTCTATGTATGATCTTTGCAGTTCAGTTATCTGTATAGTTTTTTTACACAACGATAGTTCTGTTTTGTTATCCTGAGAGATGAAGATTATCTAACAATTTTTAGGCTAGAGTTATGCTGTGAATCACAGGACAGGTTTTACATCTTTATTTAAACAGTGCCTCATCTTAGCCTACATTTAAGAATGATACAGTTGCTGTGCAGATTAAAATAATTTTTGCTAACTCATAATTTGAAATTGAATACTAATTAGTTTTAGCGGGTTTTTTTTTGTTGATGTTCAGTATTCACAGCTTTGGGCAGTATTTTTTGATGCACAGTGATGTGTTGACATTGTAGTAGTCATTAGAACTGGGTGAGAAACAGGAAAAAGACTTCTGGAGCTAATTAGAAGTTGCCTCCATTTTGTCAAGTTCATGACTTGTCCATTTTTCATGACATTTTTAAACCAAAATTTTATTAAAATCATTAAAAATTTTCTGTTTAACTGAAAACAGATTTTCTTACCAAAGCTGGATTTCAGTCAACAAAATTTCAATAATACATTTCTAAAAAAAATCAATAAAATTTTCAATAAATATTTGGGACCTTTTTATTAAAAATATCATGAAAAATTTCATATAAAATGGAAAATATTGATAACAAAATGTTCAATGGGAAAATTGTTTTTGAAAAAAGGCTATTTTTTGACCAAAAATTCTCCCTTTTTAGTGCAAAACATTTCAACAGCTCTAGACTAAATCAGTCCATCAAGAGGATACCTGTAGGTGGGTGAACACATGTGGATAACATTGCTAATACCTACTCAATAGCAGAGAGGGGTGTACTGTGTATCAAATAAACAGTGCAAACTGGACAATCAACGATGTTCATTTCACATACAACATACATCTCTTTATGTTCATCAGTGGCACCAGAATACACCGATCATTTTAGGTGGGTCAGCTAGATAAGAAAACTTATATCTGAGGTACTGTAGCTTTCCCTCTTCTGTCCTCTGGTTCTGCCATGTATATTCTAGATAATAAACCATGATGGCGGGAGTGAAGTAAGACAAATGTTACCAGAGTGAAATGTGCAATTATTTTTACTGCCTCACTTATTGTTATTCATTTTCTCTTACGTCTGTGAGGCTCCAGTTTCCCGCTTAGCGTCCTCTCTGTAGGCACATTTCAAGGCTATTTAACTAGTATTCGAGGGCAGAATTGCATTATTTGTTGATTCCTCTGCAATTGACTTGGCAAGGTGATCTTGGTGGTGACAATTTAGCAAGTGCAGCATTATTTGTCGTGTTCCATGTTTGGCCCCCAAATGCTCATTTTGTCATGAACAAGAAGTCTTAATACGGCTCCCTTGGCCCTATCGGCCCCCCACCCTCCCATTGCTGAATCTCGCATTCCTTGTAAGCACAGCGCTGAGATGAGACTCACCAGCAGAGCTTCTGTGCAAATGGGTCATTAATGGTTTGTGAATCTGAAGATGGTTAACTCATCTGTGCAGTCAATTAAGATGAGTTTTTCAGTTAACAGGCACCCTGGGAAGAAATGAGTTACTTTCATTTCTGGGATTATGAGCACTTAATGAAGAAAGCATATCAGAATTCGACCCAGGCTGCACAAGATAACCCCAAAATGCAACATCGTGGTTTTTTGAAACTGACTAAGAAAAACTTGCTGGGTGAGAAGGAGAAAGCAATGCTTATCTGAATTTTCCTGTGGGCGATGAGCAATGGAGAACTGAGCCATGGGCCATGAATTAAAATGGCTGCACATGCAAAGGCAAAGGTCACTTGTTAATTTTCTCAACCCACCATGTCTAGGTGAGAAACAGGAAAAAGACTATATTTCAGAGTTTCCTTTGGTTAAAAAGATTGCCATGGTTTTGCTCTTGGGATAGTTTTTTGTAAACCGAGGCTACCAGTTGTAAAGTAGGTGCATCTGGTTAAAATTCAGTGCCAACCTTTTGCCATCAGGTGGGCATATCCTGAAAAATAGGCCACATCCTCAGCTGGTATTAATTGGCATAGCTCAAGCAAAGTTAATAAGGCTGTGTTAATTGACACCATCTGAAGCTCTGGCCCAGTTATTTTAAGTTCTGTCTGGGTTGGACAGAAATCCCTAGTTAATGAGCCTGTGGAGTCTCCTGAAATGTGGAATGTGTATCATCCCAGTTCTTTGTGTTTCTCTCTCCATTGTTGGAGCTCATTGAAGAGATGCCCTGAAAGGGCCATTTATTTTATTTTTTTTAGCACAAACACATCTCTTCTGTATATTGTGTCATCTGAAAATCTACTTACCCAAAGCCCAGGAGCAGAAGTGATTGTTGGTGTTTAAGACTGAATAACTTACTTCCCATATCATCCTCAGATGTGTAACTGATAGAGCGCTAGCTAGCTATATGTGTTTTTACACACACACTTGATAGCGTAAAGGTAGCATTGCAAACTTTAGCACTCAGGAACGTTATGTGGATTTGAAACAATCCCCAGAGAATTTTGGTTCTCTAAAAAATAGTATTTAGCAGCTTTTAACAGATATAATCCATCTCCCTTATATTTTCAAACCACTTAAAGGAAAACTGCTGCCATCTACTCTATAGGAAAATTTGATTTGCCATACCAGATCAGACCATTGGTCCATCAAATCCAGTTTCCTGCCTTTGGCAGGTATCCTGTAACTGATTACATAAATGTTTCATGCCAATTTAACAGTGCTGTTCAGGAAAGGGAATTTCTCCCTGACCCCTACAGAGAGAGATCCATTATGCCATGATACAGGAGATTTGAGAACACATTGGTGACCTTAGCTTGCGGTACTGCAAATATTAATGATCACAAAATTATCCAGGTCTTTATCAGCTCCAATGACAGTGTTTGACTTGATAATATCCTGCAGCAGTGGATTATACAGGCTGAATATACAGCTGTGTGAGGGAACATTTGTTTATTCAACAGTCTCCAGCCATTAATTTAATCCAGAGTCTTTTCATTATCTTAACGAGACATTGGTTAGTTTTCACCATATCCTCCTTCATTTTAGATTTCTCATGCACGTGTTCTCTAATCCCTCTCCTTGCCACAAGAAATGATTTTTGGGGGGGTCTTTCATCATTCTTCAATTTCCACCATACTCCCACTCTTCTTTTTCTGTGGACCACTGCAATTTGCACCCTTTTTACATTGAGGTGAACAAAACTGGACTCGCTGTTCTAGACATACTGCTTATTGTCATCCGATAAAATTCCTTCTAATGCTGGCATGACTTCAAAGGCACTACTAAATCACACAAGTGTGTAAGTGTCTTTGCTGAATGGGGCACTCAATTTTTTACAAGCCAAAGTTTCAGACGCAGTTATAGAGCGATACGACAGCTTGTTCAATTTAGAATTGAAAAACATGACTCTGTTCTTTTAGCCCTTCCCCCACAAAGCACTTGGCATGCAAAAAGGTTTCTGTATTAGTTCTGCAGTTCTTGTACAGTCAACAGACCAATATCATAAAACTGATATTCCTTTCAAAAGTTGAACCTGCTTCACCCTGCCACTCCTACACCCAGGCTTGCTGCTGTTGTGTACGGATCCTGCTAATGGGCAATGTCAGGTGGTGGAGGCGGTGGCTGCTGCTGCTAAAAATTGCATGTTGTGTTGTGAAACTCTCAAGGGTCTTGCTGGAGAAAACTATAATTTGATGGCAGCAACAAAAGCATGTTAAAGGGATGGTCCCTAATGGTGGGATCCAACCAATAGAAGTGTATTCAGACTTCCATTTCAGTTTAATGCAATAACTACCCTACTCATTAACAGATGTATCACAAGATTTTTCATACATTTCCTTTATCCATCTCAACTGTTTGTTCATTCACTCACCATATGAGTCTATAATAAGTAGTATATACACTTAGGGCCGTTCTCTATTTTCACATAGTTGGTACTTATCTCAGATTTTTTTTTCTGGTAATTGAATCAAAAAGTCATTTTAAATCACAATAGACCTGTCTGAAAAATTGCTAACTCAAGTTCTCCTTGTGCCACAATGTAGCAGAGTATGGAGACTATAGATCCTGAAAAAGTCCAGGAGATAAGAAACGTGTGTGGGTAAAACAAAGTATGTACTGATAAATCTCGCTTTGGTGCATAAAAATTGGAGCCTCTAATTGTTGTGCGCTCTCTCTCTCTCTCTCACACACACACACACACACACACACACACACACACACACACACACACACACACCTCTACCTACCTACCTCTACACCGCCAATACCTCTCCTTTCCAGATAGGAACTCATTTTGCTCCCAAAATTACCTTTTCCCCCACATATTTGGTGTCCCCTCACTTCTATTATTGAAAATTATTGACATCACAGATAAAGAATTTTGAATTGGAGATAATAGTGCTTTACAAAAGAGGAGAGAATCTCCCAGTGTTTTAAGGTTCTTGGATGAATCTTTGTTTTGGATTTCTCAGTTGGTTCTTTGTCCCACTTTGGGGCCTTGGCAGGTTGAGAGCTATGCCAGAGTAAACTATTCAAAAATAAACAGTTTTCAAAGGTGCACCATGCCGTTAAAATCACCAAGAACCAAGCATGGCTCTAATTTCAATCGAAGAAGCTTCTGTTTCAAAATAAGGGTGAATGGTTCCCTGCTTCTCCCTCCCCCGCAAACGCTGTCTGTCTGCTGTGAATGAAGTACAGGGCTATGCTTACGTGGCTCTTGCTGATTAGGAGACATTACCAGTGCTGAATATGGTATGCAGCCCGCTGATGTTGAGAGCATTAATTAAATGGGGGCCTGACTCTAGAATCTGGAGACTTTGAACTATGTCACTATGTTCAAAATAGGCCAGGGTGGTAATGGCAGAAAGTCATTTTTATCTGACAGCTGTTCAGTGGCATATGTCACATGAAATGTTGGCTTTGGATCAGTTCTTAGTAGACAGGTATCTACATAAAAAAAAAATCACTACTGGCAGCCTTATCTGGGCAGAAATGCTATGGGTAAAGAAGGCCAAGAGAGGAAGGATGTGCCAGTGGCTGTTGTGTTTAGTGGGGACTTGGGACAAGAGTTTAGTGGGGACCTGGTTCAATTCACTGCTCTGCCTCAGACTTTCCTCTTTGATGTTGGCCAAATCACTTAGGCTCATACTTTCAATGGTATTTTGGCATTGCTGCATTCAGGGGTGCAAGGCCTCAGTGACTTGGACAGCTGACTCCTGTTTTCAGAAGAGACTTGGGAACCTAAATGTAATTGAAAGTCAGTTGTTGTTTGCAGTATTGCATACAGGCCCCTGGACATTAGAGATCAGGCGAGTGGCGTGATATCTTTTGTGGGACCAACGTCTGTTGGGGAGAGGGACAAGCTTCCAAGCTGCACAGAGCTCTTCTGCAGGTCAGTATAACCTAGGCTCCTAAGAGTGGGTTTTCAAAAGTGCCTAAGCAGGTTAGGCACCGAAGTCACTTTTGAAATTTGTACTTAGCCATCTGTATCACTGAGGCTTTGCAATGCTGAGCACAGCAATGCCTAAATACCTTTACAAATCTGGGCCTTGGTCTCTCTGGGGTTCAGTTCCCCATATGTAAAATGGGGGTAAGAACACTCCAAGGGGGGTAGGGAAGATAAGTACATGAAAGATTGTGACACACTCGGAGCCTGTGTCAATCTGGAATCTTTTAGGATCATTGCATTCACTTGGGGGGGAAGGGGAGAAAAAATAAATTAAGATCATAGTTATGATTCCTTCATACTTTGCACATTATTTATCAGACCAGTTCAATAGTCATTTGGAGGGTCCAGTCATGTTTCCACCTACATATACATTTGCCCACCCCGAGTTGTCTGCATTGGTGAATTCATTAATTTCAGTTAAATTATTTTCTTTATCTAGTTGTTTATTTTTAATTTTTTCACTGTCCACTACCCCCAGTTGATTAAATTAAGTCAGCCACACAGACATGCACTTTTCAGTGAACATTAATTTAGTAGCCAGGGGTAGGATTTATGTCAATTTCACAAAGTCTAGAAGAATAGCTAACGCAGTATTGAGTTCTGGCCTGAGATAGGGCTAGTCAGTATTTAAGCTAAAAGGAGCACGCCATCTTTAAACAGACTTTGGTAAGGATTTCTTCGCTATTGAGCCTAACTCTGTGATCTCCCCTGCTGTGAGCCATAAGTTGCTTGTAGGCTTGTTCTGAGAGAGTAATAAGTATTGTTGTTTAGCAATTGTGTTGTTGAAATTCAGCTCCACTATGTCTGACAGTATTTATCTAAAATACTTTCCCAGTACGTGTTCAAGTTCCAGTAAACCGTGTCTTATTGTGCAACCTTTTCATTTTCCAGTGAAAAGGGATCAGCTCGTCAGATAAAAGCTACAAGCTGGAGTACAGGAAAAATGCGTGCTCAGAAAATCTGAGCATGATTGAAAACAAGATGTGTTAAATCAATGCAGTTTATCGCCTGCCTATTCCTGGCAATTGCTGTTCTAAGCTCATTCTGAGCACACACTAGATGATAAAAGTATAGTGTCACTGGGGTGTGAGGGCAGGGAAACATGTTTATCAGAGGCTGGTATGGTTTTTTCCCCCCTTGATAACAGTTATTGTCAAAACTCTTCGGGAAGAAATTGCAACAGTTATAGAAGTCAGGAATATTACTGCTGTTAAAATCTGAGGTTACCTGGAAGTCTAGAATTATAGATTTCCCCCAAATATTAGAAACCGCAGACAAAACTGTTTTAGTTATAATCACTTTAATACTGTATCATCCATTCTACAGTCAAAATGACCTGTCTGCTTTCTTCTGAGCAAGTAACCTTTTAATTATGTTGCATGCCCAAATCAAAGATAATGTTCAAGAATAAAGATGCATAGAAGCCTGGAAGCTTTAGTTTTCTCCAGGGATTTAATCTTAATTTAGACCTTTAATACAATTTCATAACTAAGCCTCCTGGAAGGTCAGTTTCATCCAAGAACATCACACACAGTTCACAGGAGGCTCATTCCAGTTGGGAGGGGAGGGGGTGCGCTTTTTCGTGGGGTATGTCTGCCAGTGCCCCACTTCCCATCTCAGATGCAGGGATGATGGAAATGATTGCTGGCATGTTTCCCCTTTGCTTCCCAAGTAGAGACTTGTCATTGGACTGACATCCAAGTGCAAAGGAAGGCAGAATTTTAAGGCATTGTACTGTAGTAATGATCCTTGACTTTCAGTAAGGGACATTGTGTTATTTATGCAGCCTTTGGTCTTGAATATTTCTTTTACCAAATGGCAAGTGAGGATATAAGAATTAAGTTCAGGCTAAGCTTTCACACCTTAAGCTCAGTGTGTATGTATAGGATAGGTGCAAAATTTTCCATTACGCCAGGGGTTCAATGGAGTTACTTCTGATTTACCGTTCTGTTACAAGAGCAGAATCAGGCCTCTTGTAATCTGCAAAGAGAGTGAACGAGAGATGGTCGGATTTGCAAAGAAGGGAAGGTTAAAAATAAAGATTTCCTCAAAGCAACCCATTAGAAGCTTGAAAATGTGTATTAATGAAATGAAAATAGGGCTTTTCCTACAGAATGATGGGTTGCCTCCACTCTTTCTCTCTCTTTCAGCCAAGACTTTAAAACAAAATTGCTGCTGGGCTCTCAGCACTTGTGAAAAAGAGCCTAAATACGGATTTTGGAGCTGAACCATAGGCACCCATTTTTAAAAATTGTGGCCTCTTTGTCTAACTCTATATTCACTCAAACAGAGTGGTAATCCCCTGAGATCTGCACTTTTTCAGCAAAGTTGTTTGCAGCAAAGTCGTATTTCATTCTTTCATGAGTTTCCAGAATACGTTCCAGACAAATGGAAAATATTTATCTGAAAATGCTGTTTCTGTCCTGTTGGTGGAGATTGCAAAGTATGTCTCAATTATCCCAATAGCCTCCTGACTGGAGTCAGTACCTAATGTACGTAACTTCCATGGGCCTTTCTGTTCTATCCACTGGCGCCTGAGCCAGTGCTGCCAGACTTTTTGAAAGTTTTGTTAAAGGATCCAAAAGCTTGTTTGATGCATGAAACCACATGATTTATCAGGTTGTTTTAGAGCCAGATCTCACCCATTGAGGCAAGAAGACAATTGGAACAGCGAAAGGCGAAGGAAATAGCTTGGAAAATGGCAAATCATGCAGTTTTTCCATGTACTCAGATTGCGGCGGGGTCATAGGTTAGCATTCAGAGTTAATATATGTTGAGGATTTTATCATATAAACACTGGCATTCAAGTACTGCAGGCATGGGAACCAGTGTATGAACCTGAGCAGATAGATCTTTCATTTCAATGTTTAACTTGCAGCATTAATTTGGGGCCAAGTCTTGCATTCCTTGCACACTCAAAATCACCATGAGCACCCTTGGAAGTGTAGTTGCAAAAGGAATGCCAGACCAACCACTTACATACTGCAGAAAAATTGCCACCGTTAAGAAAATATCACATTGCATAACATGCCTCTGAAGCTGGCCCGTTTCACCGTTAGTTCAATAAAGAACAGTCGCTAGGGAAACCCAGAGAGCCAGGTGCTAGTCTGATCATTGGATTTGGCTCCAAAATGTTACTTATTGCTTGGCAAACATATTGGATATTTGTTTGGACATTAAATTGCAATACAATATAAATATTTCATTTCTTAATATCTCCATCTCTTTCTGTTTCCAGTAGAAAAAAATGACATCATGTCACAGTACCGTTAAGAAAAGGAAATTAAACACATAAGAATGTATAAAGCAAGAGAGCCATGGAGCTATAAAAAGCAGGGAAATTCTGAGTTAGCCCTGGAATGGCCCTTCTAACACCAATTTTGGTTTCCAGGCGGTGGCTGCCCCTCCCACTTCCATTTTCCATTGCCTATGGGAATAAATACCCCTGGGAAAGTTAATAGAAGGGAAGCTTTACAAAAAGCAAGTCGGATTCAGAACAACAACAACAGAGATAGCCTGAAGGCTTGTGTGTTTTCACTGAATGATCTTTAATTAGCAAAGAGAACTCTTTGCAGGGAGATTTGCAAGATACACTTTTTCATTGGATGATGTGTTCTGGCTTTCCTTGTGGAACAAGGACAAAAAGCCGACAGAAATGGTCAGTTAGAGTATGCTCCCAATGTGCCATTTCAGAACGTATAACATCATCATGCTTAGTATTGCTCTGTCTGTGGACTGCGAGGAATTAGTGAGGTCCTAGAGGGAGAGTTTGAGAAGAAAAATTGAAAGGCTAGAGAGAGCAGTTGAGATTGCAGGCATAAGAACCAGTCAAGTAGAAACAGCTGTTTGGAAAGGCAGGGAGATGAGTTGCTGGAGGAGAGGACAAATGCACAGGAGAAAAAGTCCACTGTGATCCATGATTTTTTTTCTGAAGACATTCAGCAGTGTGAGACCCATCTGTATCAGAGACAGCCTATCACCTGTCCTCAGGTAGGCTCAGCTGAAATGCTCTTTGTCTCCAGACATTTTAGCAAATGCCTGGAAGTTTTAGCCACTGGGTCAAATGTCCAAGTGAAATGGGTTCTTCAGCCAAGTGAAATTTGTCATTGTTTGTCCTGTCTGTACTGCATATGTTTTGTGTATAATTTTTAATTGTTTCAGATGGCTGCCATGTGAATAGGTGCATAACCTTAGTCTCTGTCTAGACACACACATTGTCAAATTCTGTACACGCCTTTGGCAAACTGTGTCGTCAAGTCCAGCTGATGCCTTGTGTAGCATGTGGGTACCCCCCAGCACAGCAGCCTCTTGACGATGCAGGGACAGGGCCTGAAACTATACTGTCCCTCTGTTTACCTTGTAAGGGCAAATCCAACGGAAATGGGCTTTGCACAGGACACAGGGATTAAGATCAAAGCATCTTCTCAGCTGTGGTACTCCAGTGGTTTCACTCTGAAGCTGCTATTGCATTGTCATGTTGTAATGGCGTTCTTTTCCTCTGGATAGCCCCAGAGTATGTGTGAGGGTGGAGCCACTGGCCATGGATGGGCCCACCGGCCATGCTCTCACCACTTACCCAGCCTGCCCTGCATCCACTCCCTTCATGTCCTCCCCGCCCCCAAAAAGCCCCCCATGGTGCTACAAAAAGAAGCAATATGGAACACTAACACATGGCCTTTCTGCAACCCCTCTTTCCTGCTCCACAAACAACCAAGGCCATTCTGTTGGGATTAGGACCCTCTGCACCTGTGGAGCAGAGGCAGATTTTTTCCCATCGCTGGTAACCTACAGCTTGTTATGAGTATTCTTTGCTTTTGTTGTTTGAGATTCCTGTGTTCCTTGCCCTTACATGCAGCCTTGCTGCTGGCTACATCTTCTGAAGCAGAGAATGCTCCCACTTTATATAGCGAGGTGCCGGTTTCGTACTGGTTTTGCAACAAACAGAATAAAAGAAAAAATATGGCTGAAAAATAAGAGGAATAAACGAAGCCATGAATGCATGGGAAACAAATTAAGTGGTTTTGCTTTATGCTCTGAACTCTTTCCATAATGCTTCTATGTAGTGTGTGTTTGTTTTTCTTCAAATAATAATGTTAAAATGTGTCTAATTCAATTACTCTCTGCATCAGCTGAATGAGTTTTCCTTGGTGAAGAGTTCTCCTAGACTACCCCAAGCTATGAGTTCCATATGATATTTGAACAGGTTCTTTTAATTGCTGATATTAAGTGTCGATCACTCTGCCGCAAGTTGGCAGCATGGCTAGAGAAACAAATTCCTCTCTCAGATACATCAGACAGTCATTCAATTAACCAGCGAAGCTTTATTGACACAGTAGGAATTCATTATGTGAAATATTAAAAAAAACCCACCACCCCTCCCCAAAAAAATCTTCCACTGTCTGGTTTAAATAAAAAAAGAGAGGAAGGGACTTCTTAAAATGGTGGATTAGCTATACATCTTGATTAAAATGATCAGTTCAGTGATTGAAATTATAGTGATGGTGGAAACATTTTTTCTCAAACATTTAAGCAGCATTTTGGTTGAAAATCAAGTTGGAGGTGGAAACATGAAAATAATGCACACTCGTGTCCTTATTTCCTCAGACATTGTGAGTGTTTTTTATTAAACCCCTTCGAGTTTAGGACTTATGGCTTCAGATTTTCTGCATAAAGAGCTCTGTGGCTTATTCTGTTAGAGTTTAATTCGAAAGAAAGTTCTTCCTCAAGGGTTTAAGAAGTAATTCATAAAATGGTAAGAATAATAAATATTATGCCTTAACTCATAGACAGATTTTGTACACTTGGGTGTAATTTTAGTTAATTCACACAAGAGACAGGTTGGAAGTTTATTGTTTGAAAGTGAGAAAAATGGCTTAAATCTCATATTTGCAAAAATGATTATATTAGCTTAAACGAAAATGCTATTCTGTTAACAACTTCAATAAGCATTACATTTGGAAAAGTATTTTAATAAAAAGTTACCTGAAGTTCACTACAACTTCAGATATATAAGTGAGGGGAAAGTACTTACTTTGATTTATATGTCTTTTGGGGGTGTAATTATTGGCTTTTTACTCACCTATGTAAAACAATATACTTTTGTAAATGGATTTCTGGCCACTTTACTCCATTTTTAAAAAAAACATAAAAAGTAAGCCCTGTCAATCAAATAATTTTAAGGTTTATTTCCTCTTTAGAAATGATTGATAGCCTTTTAGATTTACAAGTTGACAAGTTAAAGGGTTCTTTTGGTATAATTATGTACTAAATTCACAGTCTTTCAATTTAAATGTCCTTTTAAAACCACAAGATTATCATACCTGTATTTTGAAAAGTGGGCCAGTCAGTTTGGGTTGGTATACAAATTACTTCCATTAGCCTTGGGACCTATTTGAATTTCATACAGTTTTTAAAGTTATTAGTACTTTCAATAATACTTTTTAAAAATTAGGGTAATGGGAATGCATTTTAAGTACAATATATGGTAGCTTGTTTTTAACGTATAGATGGATGTCAAGAATACAGATATTGACTTTATTGCTCAGACTGAAAGTATGAAAAAAGTCTTGATCCCCTGCCCTCCTCCACTTTATATTAGGACCCTGGGAAATGGAGTATATGTGTGGTGGACTTCAGATGTAGAGGCCAATCCGGCTCTCATTAAATTCAGTGCCAAAACCTTTCCTTAGGCCAGAGTCTGAGCTCGTGTGTTCACTGGTGAAAGTGATGGAGTTACTCCAAATTTTCACCAATGTAAATGAGATCAGAATCTGGCCTGTTTCTTTGGCATTTTGATGTAATGGAACAGGTCTGATTTGTAACTCCAAGGCTGGGGCTAAATATTTAAGCAGGCCTTTTGGTGCTGGAGGCAAAAGTTTAAAGTTGACTGAAATTACAAGTGAAATGAGTTTACTGGTCTAAATTGGAAGAAAAATGGAGGATGGCCCTGGCCAGATCTGTGGTGAGACGAGCAACTCAATTTTATTTTGCATTGGGTCAAAGATAATACAATTCAAATAGTTAGAGACTGAATAAGATGACAGATGACGAATGCTGCTACGGACCCGATCCTGTAAATGGCTGAGTCCACTCTCCCTCCCCACTGAAGAAAAACTGAAATCATTTGAAGTTAAGGGTGCTCAACACCTCTCAGGAAGCACTAAGTACCTTCTGGGATTGGACCACAGTTACTCTTTTATTGGTTCTCCAGTTTAGAAAATAGGCCCAGGAAATACTCTGTGGATTTCTAATGTGCTGAAAGTTTGGGAAGATGTGAGAAAATGACTAGTACCTCAAAGGGGAATTTCAAAACTGGCCTCCATTTATAATATCCTAGAACTTAGTAACTACTTTCAGTAAAGATGGAGAGGGGGGAAAGTGGGGAAAAAACTAGATTGAAATGCAGAAGAAATGTATTTGACAGAACCTAGCTAAAATCTTTTAACACAACTGCAAGAGAAATCTCGATTAGAACTGTAGAGATGTTTTTTAATGTCTCACAGTTGAGCTATTTATAATAAATAATAATTTATCATAAGAATTAGATACAGTTTAAGCTAGACATATACGCAATGAAGGGCGGTATAAGGAAATTGCTAAATAATGAGATCAGTGGTTTAAAAAATAAGTACATCGTGTCTAGATTTTTCTACAAAATTATATGGCAGTGCTGACAACGTGAGGCTAGACTGGGAAACAGAAACAAACAAAATATCCAGAGGACTGGAAGGCTGAGAAATTACCTGTTCTCGATCATGCAGTGAAATACTATGCTTGGATGTTTCTGCATGTCAAACAAAACAACATAGATGCAAAGTTTACAGCAGAATATAGGCTTGTAGAAATGCAGGGATGGAAGGGACCCCAAGAGGTCATCAGCTCCAGCCCCCTGCACTGAAGCAGCACCAAGTGAAACTAGACCATCCCTGACAGGTTTTTATGTAACTTGTTCTTAAAAATCTCCAGTGATGGGGATTCCACAACCTCCCTTGGAATCCTGTTCCAGTGCTTAACTATCCTTATAGTTAGAATGTTTTTCCTAATATCTAACTACATCTCTCTTGCTACTAAGCCCTTTACTTCTTGTCCTGCCTCCAGCTGACATGGAGAACAATTGATCACAGTCCTATTTAAAACCCCTTAATATAGTTGAAGATTGTTATCAGGTCACCCCTTGGTCTTCTTTTCTCAAGACTAAAATGTCCAATTTTTTAAAACTTTCCTCGTAAGTCAGGTTTTCTACCCTTTTATCATATTTGTTGTTCTCCTCTGGACTGTCTCCAGTTTGTTTACATCTTTACTGAAGTGTGGTGCCCAGAATTGGACACAGTACTCCAGCTGAGACCTCACTGGTAACACGTAGACCTCAGAACGATATTAGCTACCACATCACATTGTTGACTTGTATTTGGTTTGTTCTCCCCAGATCCTTTTCAGTAGTACTGTCACCTAGCCAGTTACCCCTCTCCCCACATTTTGTAGTTGTGTTGTGGAGGGATGCCATAATACTTGGGGAACATCTCATATTGAAGGCTGCTGGTCTGATGCTAAAACATTGTTGCAAGAGATATTTCAGGGATACACCCAAAAGATTCCTGTTATGATGCTAGAGAAACTTCCTGATTCAGTTTAATTGAGTAAGGGTATGAGAATCTGAGCCTTTGTTTGCAAAAACAAATACCCACTGTAGAAATGTGGTTGCCAAGAATAAAATAATTAAGAGAAATTGAACACTCAGCTGCCTAGAGTGGATTAACACCTGGCCTATTTGGGGAAAGTTTGGCCGAAGGGACAGAGGGATTGGTTAAGTTCAAATCAGTGATATTACTCATATACTATATGTGTGCTTACTGTAATAAACAAATATTGAAATGGCCTTTTATTAAAAATAAAAATAAAAGACGACTCTTGGAGTAAGGTACTACTCAGTGTGAGTAAGGGTTGCAGAATCTGACACTAAATCCATTGAAATGAATTAGATGGTGTGAATCTAGTCACAAGAAGATCATAGTCCTCATAATGAAGCCACCATAGAAGTCAATGCAAGGTGCATTAACAGTTCAGGAGTGGTCAGAGACTGAAATGGCAGAATGTGTTGGTTGGGACAGGCCAAGACGCGCTGACAACTGCGCTCGAGAGTGCTTGACTCTGGTTCCAGCCCAGCAGAGCACTTAAACACATGCTCAGCTTTAAACACGCACTTAAGTTCCATTGACCTCAGTGCTTTAAATTAAGCGTGAAGATGATAGAGACCCAGTACACCATGGACAAGGTGAATGCAAGGATTCATTTCCTGTTTTCACAGTCTTATCTCTGTAGTTTGTGCCCCCTAGTGGCCACACTGAACAGTGGTTCTGAACATTCACAACTAACACCGCAGTAAGCCCTTAGAATCATAGACTTTAAGGTCAGAAGGGACCATTATGCTCATTTAGTCTGAGCTCCTGCACAACGCAGGCCACAGAATCTCACCCCCCATTCCTGTAACAAACCCCACTTGCTTGAATGCTTTGCTGAGTAGGGATGGGCTGAAGCACATACTTAAAGTTAAGCAAGTGCGTAGCTGATATGCTGAATCAGCGCCTCTGTCAGTGCTATTAATGCCACATTCTCATGAGAATTTAAATCTTCCTCTTATTCCCCTTTTCCTTTGCCTTGATGACTATGGATAAAACCCTAAAAATGCAAATGGCAGTGTTAAATGAAATAAACTCGATAGGTGTCAGTTCAAGTGTTTGATAATTTGAAGGCTGATCCTGGACCACTGAAGTCAACAGGAATTTTGCAATTAACTCCAGTGGGTGCAGAATTGAGCCCTTGCCACGACAAAAGTGCACAAAAGTTTACAGTGAAAATGTACATGATCTCTACATACAGGTGGTAATGAATACATAATAGCATGTGAGAATGTGAGTCTCTTATGCTGTGTCCTTTTGTCTTCCAATCAAAAGGGACTTTCCTTCTAACTTGAAAAGAGAAACAAACGAAACGCAGGGTGCAAAGCATTTATCAAATGAATTTATCAAGGCTTGCAGAGTTTGCAATTGTTCCTTACTCAGGAGCTGTTTACAAAGCCCTGAAACTTTGCAGCAACCTTGTCACAGATACTTGAGAAGGAAAGTTTTTGTTTCTTCTTAAACCAAAGCCTCAAAATTAACCTCAAACAGTGCTTGAAGCAAGACTTCACAGTCATTGCTGATTTAAGTAAAAAAGAGCAACGAGAGATTTAGCTCTGATCGTTTTCTGATCTTGTGATGCATTGCTAATTGTTACCCAGCACGACTGAGCCTCCTTGCTTGCCATTTGTCATCTCATGATGTTTGTTGTCGTTTCAGCCCTGAACGAGCCCACCATTGACTACGGTTTCCAAAGGTTACAGAAGGTTATCCCACGGCACCCTGGTGACCCCGAACGCTTGCCAAAGGTCAGCACCAAAGATTTTTCTCTTTTTTTAAATATGGCAAAGGTGGGATTGCCTGGTTTCTGTTTGAAAATAAACACGTTGATCTTTACCAAAGGAACCCACCAGTCTGGCTGTTAATGTAATGTCCTGGTTTGGCATCGGTGGCAACTCGCATAGACACTCTGCCCAGAAGGTTCAAACCTTTGCTGCAGCCTTCTGGGACATTGCACATGGCCTGCATCACAACTGGAGCTAGCCTGTCCACTGCCTGGTGTGTGCTTAGGATGACCAGACAGCAAGTGTGAAAAATCGGTACAGGGTGGTGGGGTAATAAGAGCCTATATAAGAAAAAGACCCAAAAATCGGGACTGTCCCTATAAAATTGGGACATCTGGTCACCCTATCTGTGCTATGTCTGGAGGTCTTAAAGGCACAGTCCACTTCAGGTAGTAATGTGCAGGAACACTCCACACCATCGTGGGGTATTGTGGGTATTTGGGAACACAAGCCTTCTGTACATTTCAGCAAAGTTAGACCTGGATAACTTGATGGCATTTGTTTTAGCAGTGGCTGGTATTGCAGTCATATCTTGCAAAATTACACTGAGAACTCTACCACTGTATAAATCAGAGGAGCACAAGCCACTGTGAGTGTGTCATTTTCTGTTCAGCCATGTGTATCCACTTAATATAATAACAGTACATGCTGTTGTTTCAGTAACCCTGAAATAATCAGGCCATGTCTACACTACAAAATTACATCAACCTGTTATGTCGGCATGCAGCTGCCGCAGCTATTACATCGCTTGTGCATGGGTACACTTGCTTCCTTGTGTCGGCAGGGAGTGTCCTCATTGGGAGCGCTGGTATCGATGCAGAGTGCAGTGCAGTGTGGGTATGTATCCCACTGTGCAACTTGCCACCGGCCAGCACAGGGTGTTTGGGGAAGTTTTTGCAATGCCTGTTGAGAGATGAAGTCAAGTGGCTTAGCGATCAGTTCTGTGCCATTCAAAGTCATTGGAAAAAACCTGCTATTGACTTCAGTCCTGCAACAGTAAGTGGTTGGGCAGAGAAGAATTGGGAAGTTCCAAGTTTTATCCTGACACCGATTCCCTCTGTACCCCTGTGTAAAATCTCTTGACTTTTCTGCATTAGTCTCCTGAACTGTAATATTGGGATAGCTCAGTGCTCACAATGGAGCTATGATAGCGCTTGTGAAGTGCTTTGAAATGAAAAAAGTTAATAAGCATCATCACGTTATTATGTACTATCTGTTGACACAGAAATGAAATTAGATGAGTTATTTTAAATGTCTTGCTAGCTCTCTGTTCTCTTTGATTGGGAAGGCTTCAGGCATTGGTGCAGGTTTTTTTGTTTTGGTTTTTTTGCCCTTCCTTCCTGCCTCCTGAGAAATGAAAAGAAAACATGTTGTCCTGGAGCATGGTTTTTCATTGGCTTCATTTGCCCTCAAACAAACTTTTCTTCTACCGCCCTCTCCCCCCATCCGCATGCTTTTTAGACAGGTTTGCAGCATGCTTTTGTACCTAGGACTGCATTCTCAGAGGTGCAATCCTCCCTAGGGATAAATAGCATCCTACTTTTGCTTGAGCCTTTTGTGAATGCAGCATATCTCTGCAGCCAAGGATGCCCACGGAGAGAAGCTGTTTGCCAGAGAATAACAAGATGGTTCTGATGCACTCTGGATTTGCAAGCCTAAAGGGTGCAGAAGTCAAAAGATTGTTCTGGATTCAACTTTCCAACTAAATAGCAGAGCCTTGTTTTCTGTTTTTAAGCAACAGATTGAATGCAAAATAGGGCCAAACCTTTTCCACTTGGTTTGGCAGATTTAATATGGCAATGGGCTATCAATCTCCTCTCCGGCCATGAATGCTTATGGGTGGGCTACTGCAGGATGTGCCCTCCTGGGCTGGTGGTGTGATACGGCTGTGCAATTTGAGTTTGAGTTTACTGCAGCGTTGACCATACCAGAATCTGAGTCCTAGTGGTTTGCAGGCTCCTAGTATAAAGCAATGGCTTTTACTGCATAGGAAGAACCTAACCTCTTTGTAGGGCAAAATCTAATTTTGCTTATTCATCTACCTCTTCTGACACTCATCTCAGTTATGTTATGGCCTTTCTCATTGTGACAGCAAGGAATCACACTAGAGTAATTGGCAGCAGAACTTTTTTGAGGTTCAGGTGTGAGAAATACTACAGAGAATGTCTGAATTTCTACATGGTTAAAAGCAGCCCATACACAGGAGCTAAGTCCACTAATCACAAATTGCCTGAATTAGAGCTTTCCCACCGCATGCTAGCCCAGCAGGCAAGAGGGCAGATTGAAAGGGGGAGCTTTTCCTTCTCAACCCACAGGTTTGGCCCTCACTGCTGTTCTTGGCCATGCAGTCGTAGTGGTGGTGGTTTTGCAGAGGTTCAGAATGAAGTCTGGACTCGTTAGGTTTGTCCTACTTCTCGTGAGCTGCTAACTATTTGCACCCGGTGCAAATTTCATTGGCTGTGCCGCCTGCATTATTTTTTTAACACACTTTTCCATCCGTCACCTTCTAAGATGTCATAGTTTGCATTTCCTCCTCTGGGTAGTGAGAAGGAGTCGGTTTGTGGTTAGTGCATGGGGCAGAGGATCAGGATTCCTGAGTTCTTTCCCCAGCTCCACCCCTGGCATTCTGAGCAAGCCACTTCACTCCACCGCTGTTCCCTAGTGTTCCAGTCAATATAAAAAGGATGTTAATATTTCACAAAGAGTGCCTTGAGGTTTAAATAATTAATGCTCGCCGGGTGCTTTTAGATCCTTGAGTGAAAAGTTCCGGGGATTACTGAAATGTGGTCCAGGTAACCCAGCATTTTTGTGCTGTCCTATGTGTGTTTCCTCCAACTTGACTGGTCTTCTATGAAGTTGCTAGATCAAGGGAAATCATCTTTTCTATATTCCGGGTGTGATCTGAGCTTGTGTAAATCAGACAGGAAATTGGTAACTTCTTCACTATTTCAAGGAATAATTGAACCGCTGGATGGAACCAATGTTCCTGTAAGACCCTAGAGGGAGGCAAGGAGAGCATACACATCTTTGGCAGCTGTGTTAGAGACAGCTTGAATGTTGGGCCTCAAGTTCAGGACTCATTAACATGCTGTGCCCAGAGGCTGAATGCAGCAGGGGCTGGCACGTGTCAGCTTCTGCATTTGAGGCACTGATGGTTCATTCCCAACACTATTTGCTGGCTCCAGAATCCTAATCAAGGACTCAGTGAGTTTGTGTGCAGGCTGAATGCTGCGCGATGCTCTTCCATAGTCATTAAAACGAGGCCAGGGTTTGGCAGGATTCCACGGCAGACGATTGTCAGTGACTACTTAAATGAGAGTCAGGGGCCATCTGGCTTTGGATGTTAAGATGGACAGAAGCACCAGGAGTGAAGAAGGAAAATGGGAGGGGGGCAGAGAAGGGAATGAAGAATAGTGCTCAGAGCTTTAGATATTGGTTTTCCTATTTTTTAACCATTGCTATCTCAATGTATCAGCGCTTCCCGTATGTTAAGAGCCTTGTATGCTGTGCTTTTCCATCAACCTTCCCCACCCCCGCACCCCACACACACGTTTCCATAACTGCCATTAGGGATTGAAGGCCATTGTTCCATTAAAGCATTATTGACGAAATAGACATCTTTTAAGAAATGGAAGCAGCTGTCGTCCTGGTGAGAGCGTGATGCTGACTCTTAGTGCATGCTCTCTGCTCTGCAGGGCACCAGAGGAGGAATGGAGCAGCAACATCTGTGGCCCCAGGGATTGTGTTATCCTACAGTAGAGCTTTGGTCTCCTCTTGCTTTAAAATTGCTGGGCCAATTTTTCAAAAGGGCTCAGTACCCATCCAGCAACTCTCATTGAGAACAATGGAGAATTTGGGCTCCCTTTTCCCACTGTTGGTTACAGGAGGAGCTGCTGGGTGCTGAGATCCATGGAAAATCTGGCCTGAATTTTTTTTAAAAATGTACAGTTTCTGGAGAAGCAGGAATGGAAGCTAGTGGGAGAGGGGATGGAGAGGTGGAACAGCCGGCTGTGGGGAGGAGGCTTCTCCTCTCATGCACAGGGGCAGATCAGGACAAAGAAGCCAGCTGACTAGAGGGGTCACTAACAGATGTGCCTGGACACACATTCCTTGAGCAGAGCCAGTTCAAGGGTGGTGGAGGGGACCCTCTATCCCTGGATTCAGCTCAGCCAACTGGGGTGAGTTGGGTAGAAATCTTTCCTGGCCAACACACCGAGGAGGCAGATTGCAGGGGAGCAAGAGCTCCCCAGAGAGAAGTAAAGCAAACTAGTGGGATGCTAGAGCTGAGGGATTGTGTCACAACCCCTAAGGTGGAGACTGGAGAAGGCCCACTCCATGGGGCTGGGAAATAAGTGTGTCTGTGTGTGAGATATCACTCTCCCTCTCACACTCACATCTCGGTTCTTGCGCACATGTGTGCGGTGGAAGTCTGTAAAGAGGTTTAAATCACATGCACATTTATTTATTAAGGCTTCTTCATGCTTTGTACCACAAATCTTTAAGATAAATCTCGGGCAGGCATCAGGAGATTCTGGAGCTATTCTAGCAATTTCACAGATAGTTGTAAAGGAGGTTCCATTGTGAGGTAGATTTTAAACACCCTCTTTCTCACCAGCTCTTACACAGAAAGTTCCTTGCTAGACACGATTTCCCATGCATAGTCTCCAGGGAGCTGCAGGTGATGGGGTTCAGGTGAATTGGCCCCTTGTTACTTTTGACTTACAAGACTTTAGGAACAAAGAATTTAGGCCATAATACAGAGAATGGGACTCTATCTATCACAATCTCCAAATGTTTTTTGGAGTCACTGCTTCCCAGAAGAATCAGCTGAAAATGAGATTGTGATGTGGTGATGTGACTAAAAGAGTGAAGGGATGCATAAACAGGGGACTCTCAAATAGCAGTAGAGAAGTTATTTTACCTCTGTATTTGGCACTGCTGGGACCATTACTGGAATACTATGTCCAGTTCTGGTACTCCCTATTCAAGAAGGATGTTGATAAATTGGTTGAGGTTCAGAGAAGACCCACGAGAATGGCTGAAGGATTAGAAAGCCTACTGTGTAGTGTTAGACTCAACGAGCTCAATCTATTTAGCCTAAAACAGAAAGGGCTGAGGGGTGATTTGAGGACAATACCTACATGGGGAACCAATAGTCAATGACGGGCTCTTCAAAGATATAACAACGGCTGGACCTTGAAGCTAGACAAATTCAGATTGGAAATAAGGCATACATTTTAAACAAAGAATAAATAACCATTGGAATAATTTACCAAGATGTGTGGTGGATTCTCCATCATTGACAACTTTTAAATCAAGACTGGATGTTTTTCTAAGAGCTCGGCTCTAGGAATTGTTTGGGGGAAGTTCTCTGGCCCGTGTTCTACAGGTCAGATGAGATGATCACAATGGTCACTTCTGGCCTAGGAATCTATGAATGAAAAATATGATTGTCTGTAAAAACGTGATGCTTAGTTTCTACATCATTGCTCTGTGCAAACTAACACCAAGTATGTTTTTTTGTCAGTGCTGGCAACTGCTGGCTACCACTGTACTTAAGATTGTGATTGCTCACTAGGTATGTGAGAAACCACCAAGATTTGAGTAGTCAGATACCTGAGGCAGCAGCTTCGAAAACTTTGACCCTTAAAGGGCAATCTCCTGATCAAAGTATTGTGGTGGAATGTGGGGTTTTCTCTTTCTGGGACTATGTAGGTAGGTCTGACACACGGGAGAGCTCAGAAACAGTGACAGGCATATAGCTGAAGGGCAGAGTCATATACAAATTTCTGGCAAGGAGCCCTTACTTTTCTGAAGGTCAGCAGCCTGCGTACACATTTCAGTGAGTTTTCTTTATAATTGGGTCAGCATTTACTCAGCAAATGATCAGAGCAGATGGTGTCATTTAGAATCTGTGACAAAACTTTAATACATGTGGGCTAGCAGCATGACAGGGATCTCTGCATCATTTCCTCACTCTGCCAGCCCGAGGGCAGGTTTCTAGATTGGTTCTGGACCCTCTAGATTAAATCAGCCCATTCCACATGAGTGACTTGAGCCACTTGTTTGAACAACCAAGGATGATGATCCCTGTAATCTTAGATTCCCCAATTTTTTTTTTAAAAAAAAACCTACAGCAAGGAAATGATGGAGGCAGAAGGACACTAACCAGGTAAACATGATTCCTCCTGCGTCTGACAAAGTGGGTATTCACCCACAAAAGCTCACGCTCCAAAATGTCTGTTAGTCTATAAGGTGCCACAGGATTCTCTGCTGCTTTTACAGATCCAGACTAACAAGGCTACCCCTCTGATACCTTCAAGTAGTAGCGCTTTTAAAGAAAATAAACCCCAGTTTGAGGAAAGTAACAAAGGCTACATTTGTGTATTTTGCTCCATGGAGCTGAAAATATCTTGTAAATTGATCCTGTGGGAGTAATAAATACACATTACTTTATCTTGTACTTCATGTCCTATACCCCTGAGCCTTGATAGAACAACATCACTTAATAGACTTAAAAAAAGAGTAATTACAGTCATTGGTTGTGTGATTTTTCAGCCCTTCCAGCCCTGCCTGACCTTCTAATTTAGCTCCCCGTGTCTGTCTAATGCATTTATATTCATCTTTTATGAAGCATGTGTAGTACAAAATTGACTTTGCAGCCTTTAGCAAGCTGTCTTACCAGGTTTAGGATCTGGTTAGTACTGTGAATAGTGTGTGTGTGTGCACACTTGCACATGTGTGTAAATCTTGCCACACATAAGCTTCTAATTAATTATTCTTGATCTTTTTGGAAGTATCAGAAGTATTTATTCCATTCCCCCCTCTCTCCCCTTTAAAGCTTTGATACATTCCAGCATTATTTACAGCTAAACATGCAGGCAAAAAAGATGCAACTGTTTTTAAAATGATTCCCACTAATGTCTCTGCTTGTCAGAAGTGCGTAAACTTCCCTGCGCTTTGTCTAAAAACTTAGCACCGTTACCTTTTAAGAATTACAAATGTATAAGATCTTACCAAGCTGATTTACAAACACAGCTGACAGTTCATGATGAATAATGTTGCAAAATGTGCAGTTTTCTTTCTCGTTTCTAGATGTCTCTCTATTAGGGTGTGGATTAAGAAAAGAGAGAGCCCCCTCTGAAAGAGCCCTTCAGCGACAGAGCACACAAATCTATCTCCCATGTTTCCTCGCAACTTCCTACCCAGTGCGCTCATCCAGCAGAGCACAATTGTTCTCTGTGCATTTTCTTGCACCATATGGTATCCTCATTACCATACACTAAGGGTCCATATGGAGAACTTGTGAAGTGAACTGTATTCATTTTAACTGCCAGATGAGCAGCCTTTTGCTTTGCAAGCTTAGCTTAAGTCATCTGCTGTCTTTATGTTGTTATGGCAACACAGTACCAATAAAAAATTCTAATCTACTGTAAGTGTCTTGGATCACAGTATTTTAAGTGCTTGCTGTAACTGTCCTCTAAGTGAGGATGCTTGTTCTTTTAGTATGACAAAGGGTTATTGTCAACTCCAGCAGGTGGCAGTAAAGAAATTGTTTCTTTTTTTTCTTTCCTGGAAAAGTCATAGAATTACAAAACAGTGTATCACAAACATATTTGTAGGCTGCTCCTCCAAATTTCATTGTAAGGTTAGGATCACAGCTAACGCTCCTTCCATGCTGCAAATCACACACTGAACTGTGAAATGATGGTGGCGGCAAATGCGTTCCTAGGGTTTTGCTAGGAGAGAGAAAGAGAATTAGACTGAAGCACCACTTCATTGGAATTCTGAAGCCTCCATAACTATGAAGCTGTTTTTGCTACACCCCTGAATTACTCATTCAAACACCATGCTAATTAAGAGTACCTTAAAGTAATGGAAGTAGGCAGCAACATCCTTAAATATAAATCATTTTCACCTCTGCAGGCCACATGATATGCTACATCTCTCTCTCTCTCTGTCTGTATTGAAAGTGAATGTTTGCTGTCTCAGTTCATCAGTTCACATTAGCCTCATGCTGAATATTTAAACACAGAACAATTTAAACGCACCATGAAGGGAGACAGTGACTGCGCTTTCACTGGGAACAGCAAGGGCTCATCTAATAATAATTTAGTAAATCAGCCATTTAGTGGCTCAGTTGTACACTGCATTGTGCCAAATAATATTCACTTCAACTGTACGCTGATAAAATTGAAATTCAGACCCAAGTCACGCAGCCATCTTTTGCTCAATGGAGAGATGAAACGGAAAATCGCCCTCCCAACAGAGTAATTGTGTTTAGTGATTTATCATAAATATAGTGGCATAGCAATAGAAACAGGAATTGGTTGTATATGGTACAGTGTAGTCTAATTATGCTTTTATTGTTTTAGTTTCTTATGCATGGGCTATTCAGCAATTCAGAGCTTGCCATCACATCTTCAACTCTGTATGTATGTGGATGAGGAACAGTGACATAGCAGCACTGTGCGGGGACAGTGTACTGCCCTTGTGGAAGCCCATGGAGTCTTTGTCTCATAGACCAGCATGATGCCCTGGAGTTGCTCTGGGAGTGCAGCTATGATGGTCCCTTTCACAGGGTGCCCTTTGCCCCACTCCACGGAAGCACTGCAAGACCCCATTTAGTTCCTCCGCTCCCTGAATGCAGGGGGTACAGTTGTATGAATCATAGAATATCAGGATTGGAAGGGACCTCAGGAGGTCATCTAGTCCAACCCCCTGCTCAAAGCAGGACCAACCCCTAAATAAATCATCCCAGCCAGGGCTTTGTCAAGCCTGACCTTAAAAAACTCTAAGGAAGGAGATTCCACCACCTCTCTAGGTAACCCATTCCAGCGCTTCACCACCCTCCTAGTGAAAAAGTTTTTCCTAATATTCAACCTAAACCTTCCATTTTTTCCCCATGTGCACCAAGGCCAAATCCTTACTCTCACAAATAATCCCTGTTTACTTGAGTAAAACAGCAGGATTTGTTCCCAATTGTGTTATTTTCAAACACTTCTGCAGAAATGTCAGTACACAATTAGGCTGACAGAATTATATAAGAAATGGAACAAGCAGAGGTATATTCTCCTAGCGCACCTTAATATGAGGATCAAAAGATGTGTGCAGATTTGCAGTAACTACCTATGTAATTCATGCACTAAAAACTCTCTCTTCATGTTAGTTGTACCTGTAGGAACCATGTTATAACCTTAGATATGTTACTGTTGAGTAAGAAGCAGGATGGTTTGGGGGATTAATAATTTAGTTCTATACCTAGCTGTTCCACAGACTTTTTGTTTGACCTTGGACAAGCCTTGCCTTAGTTTCTCCATCTGTAAAATGGGGCTAATATTTTAGGTAATATTTGTTTGTTTCAGTTATTTTGAGCTCCTACACAGGCTCTGAGCCCTATACATATGCTATAAAAGCACCTTTCCTCATAAGCCACAAAAGTTTCCCCAAATAAGGTCCTTACCTCTCCATCTACTAAGTCAGCCTGGCCTGTCAGAAACAGCTGAGGAAAACAGCTAGGCTATGCTGGGTGCAGAGATCAAGGCTCTCTGTGATGCTCTATGTGATGAAGGCTCTCTGTGATGGTGGGGAAATAATACCTACCTTCTTGGGGTGTTGTGAAATTTCATCCTTTCTTGTAATAAGGAACTTTGAGATCCTCAGATGGAAGGCATTCTAGAAGTGTGAAGCATTATCAATGAGCCAGCCTACAGTTACCATTTCTAAACTAAGTTGCAGGTGATATACAGTGGTTCACTCTCTGATATAAAATATTATCACTGCATATTTCTCAATTCTCACAACACACTCCAGATGAGCAGCAGAGAGCATCCTTCTTACCATCATGATGCTGTTTAGCAGCATGTGCTAGAGGCATACGGTGCCATTGTCATAATTCTTCTAAGAAATACAGGGCTTCACAATCTATTCTTAACTGCTGACACTTGAAAACTCAGACATTTTGGTAAAATGAATCAGGCTGTAATGTTTCTTTTATGAGATCTCTTCTCATAGGAAGGAGGTTTGGCACCATTTGGAGATCAAGCATAGTGATCCATCATAGTAAAGTCAGCTGTCCCAGCCAGCTTCTCAGAGGTCACTCGATCGAACCAACAGCTCATACAACTATATTATTGCTTATGGAACAGTAATTGAGGCACTATGGATAAAAATTACCTGGTCTAATAGGCAGTGAACAATTTGCTCTCAATACAATTATAAGCCAAATCATTCATTTCATAACACTTGGACTAATTTATTTGTTGACCTTTTAATATCCATAGCTCTTCAGCTGTATTAACTGCAACTCAGAAAAATCTCTTGTTCATTTTACTTTCATTGATTTTTTTTTCCATTGAGGCAATAACAGTTGTTTGAGTACAGCCTTTCCTTTTTGTTGTAAAAGTCAATCATGTAACTTATGGTGATATAACTCCTCTGGACTGAAACATCTTCTAAGTACAATAGTGTACAGTCTCATGCAATCTCTGTAAACAAGGGCATGCATTTTGGTTTTGTTTTCATGATAGATCTGTGTTCACATTTAATATATTGGACAGTGGAAGATGGAGAGGGTGCACAGGAATGTTTTATAAAGCTATGCCACCCTATTGATGGACCTGTCCTCCACGAATTTATCTAGTTTTTGTTTGGTTTTTTTGAACCCTGTTATAGTCTTGGTCTTCACAACATCGTCTGCCAAAGAGTTTGACAGGCTGACTGTCTGTTGTGTGAAGAAATAGTTCCTTTTGTTTGTTTAAAACCTACTGCCTATTAATTTCATTTGGTGACCTGTAGGTCTTGTGTTATGAGAAGGAGTAAATAACACTTCCTTATTAACTTTCTCCACACCAGTCATGATTTTGTAGTCCTCTATCACATCGCCCCTTAATCGTCTTTTTTCCAAGTTGAAAAGTCTGTCTTATTGCTCTCTCCTCATATGGAAGCTGTTCCATACCCCTAATCATTTTCGTTGCCCTTTCCTGAACCTGTTTCAATTCCAATATATCTTTTTTGAGATGGGGCAATCACATCTGCACGCAGTATTTAAGATGTGGGCATACCCTGGATTTATATAGAGGCAATACGATTTTTTTTGTCTTATCTATCTCTTTCATAATGATTCCCAACATTCTGTTTGCTTTTTTGACTTGCAGCCCAAAGGACAGCCAAGCACTTCAGAGACTGGAACTGGTCAAACTTTTCTAAATTTCAAGTTTTTGACATTTCAGTTGTAAAAAAATCTTGACGCTATTGGATAATTTTAATTACATTTTTGAGGCTTTCATCTTGCCTGATAGCTGTCTGAAATATTTTGACGTTTGAAAAATATATATATATATTATTTTTATATATTTTGGAAAAGCAGTAAAAATTTCAAAACATTTCTGTGAAATTTGTTGTTGTTTTTTCAATCAACTCTGAGAACGACTATAAAACAGTGATTGTTTCATTCACCACTGAAAATGGAGCCTTGTCTGGTATGAAATGTGATACCTATTTTCATATCACAGAGCCGTCAAGGGAACTATACTTTATCCAACTGAAATCAGCTGGCAGGAAGAATTTAATCAGAAAAATGTGAATGGTAATTGTGAATCATTTAAGAACACCTTACTAGATGCCCCAAAGGCCACAATTGAGGAAGAAGGCCACACTTGTTTAAAAAACAAAAACAAAAAAACCAACCTGGTTTAGAGAATAAGTGAATGCAGCTATAAAAAAACCAAGTGCATGTGTGTGTGCATATATATCACAAATGGGGAAAAAAAGGGAAGTTGATAGTAATAAATATGAATCAGAAGTTAGGAATTGTATTAAAAAAAATTGATAAGGGAAGCCAAGGGATAGAAGGAGAAAGTTAAGGACAATAAGGAGGAGTTTTTAAAGTGTATTAAAATAAAAATAATCTGGACAATGGTATTGGTCCATGACTAGATGGAAATGGTAGAACTATCAATAATGCACAAAAGATAGAAGTCTTCAATAAATATTTCTATTCTGTATTTACCGCAAAAACAGATGATACAGTCTCACTGAATGGTGATGATAACACACATTCCATTCTACAAGTATCTGGAGGATATTAAACAGACGCTACTAAAGTTGGACATTTTTAAAGCAGCAGGTCCAGATAACTTGCATCCAAAAGGTTTTAAAAAGCTGGCTGAGGAGTTCACTGGACTCTTAATGTTAATTTTCAATAAGTCTTGGAGCACTGGGAAAGTTGCAGAAGTCTGGAAGAAAGCTACTGTTGTGCCAACATTTAAAAAGGGTAAATGGTATGACCTGGGTAATTATAAGACTGTCAGGCTAACAAAAATCCCGGTCAAGATAATGGAGCAGCTGATATGAAACTTGACTGATAAAGAATTAAAGGAGGGTGATGTAATTAATGCAGATCAACAAGGCTTTATGGAAAATAGATCCTGTCAAACTAACTCTGAGATTACAGATTTGGTTGATAAAGGTAATAGTGTTGATGTAATAGACACAGACTTCTGTAAAGCATTTGACTTGGTACTGCACGACATGTTTAAAGACGTATACTGGGCTTGGGGGAGGGAGTCTTTTGTTGTCAGTAAGCAAAAAAGTTGAAAAAGTCTTTTAACAACACAAGCTAGGAAGCACTTCACTGGAGTAGTTCTGCTTGAGCTAAAGCCTCTTTATGCCATAAAGTACTATTAAGTCCTTTGAACACATAGTTGTAAAATATAATTGTTACACATTTGGCATTTTATGCTTCCCTAGAAATTATCACTTGGTATCTACACCTAATCTATGTTCTTTCTTTTCATTTCAATTGGGTCTGAAGTGGTCCTTCATTGTAATGAGAGTGCCCCTTTCAAGAGACTTTTTTCAATTATACTGATGATAAAATGTAAGTGAGCGTACTCATTTGTAGGGGTTACGACTTAACAGTGTTTTAACTGTAATGCTAAAACTGATCACATTAATCCTGTCTCTATTTCAACATTTTTATGCACTCACTCTGGGTAGAACACAGTGGAATATCATTGTAGGTCAAAATCTCACTGCTGACATATTCTTCAGTTTTCATTCCACCATTAAAAGCTAACACATACTTCCGCACCTAACTAGAAACTCTTCTTATGGTAGATTTACAACCCCAAAACTCTTCACTGTTGGACCAAAAGTGTGACAATTCCTCTCATTTTAGTACTTCCCTCTTAAGTTATTTTTTTTCATTAAAACTGTTTTATGGGGATTTTAAATGAATTGCACATATGAGTTTATATCTTGTTTCTGGAAAATATCTAGTCAATCATATATCTACAGCAAATATAAAGATAAATATATCAATAAAAACAAAATTCAGAAGATGAAATAATTAATTAAAAGCCAATTAATATATAATTAACGCTTTGAATGCCAGATAGCTATACTGATAGACACTAGCTGAGGATCTGACCTTGTAATACTAATTATAATTAGATTCTTTTATAGACTTAAATCCAGTGAAGTGGACCATATCACCCACTTCTGATTTGACCTGGATCGCCAGTAATTTAAAGGGGATTTGAACCTGGCCTCTTGGCGCAAACAGTTGTGCATGCAAGTGATAGAATAGAGATTTCAACGTACTTGATTTGCAAGTGAAAAGATGTTTCACGCACACGAAGAAGTTAATCATCTCTCTATATTCTACTATGTACACCTGCAAAATTACAAGCTTTTTTTGAAACTTTGGCCCCAAGTATTTTTCATAATTCTTTCTAAAAGGATATAAAAATTGTTTCCAAGTAAGGATTGTGAAAGTGCTAGCCCTGTATTTTTAATCAAATGTCTAACAATACAATGTCTAGACACTCACGATGCCATTCCTATCAAATTCTTTTTGTGTTTGCGTAAGTCCATGCCCCCCAAATAATTCAAAACATACTTATTCTTCCATCAAGGAACTTTGACAACTTTCCAAAAATACACAGGGTATAGAATAATCAAGATAAGAGCAAGAGTAACAACACTTTCCCTTTTTTGCCACTCTCAACTGCAGCTGTTTTCAAGGAATAGGAAAGTTATTACCATTGAGAGTACTGATTTAAGAACTATCAGGAAATCTTACAGATGCAATAAGGAAAAGCAAACCTTAAAGCCACAGTAAACTCAGTGACCAACATCCACTTCAAAATATACTAGATGCCAATACAAATATTTGGGGTAAATTTTCAAAGCAAGGAGGTTCAGAGCTGATTTTGCATTGTTTTGAAGATTTACATCTGCATGCATCACCCAGTGAATGCAAGTGCAATCCATTGTATGAAATGAATTTAAAATATAGCTATTCAAATCCTTTGAATTTCAGGTAGAAAAAAGATTCTAAACTTCAGAAATACTTGGTCCAATTATGCTTTCAGCTACACCTATGTAAATGAGGAATAACCCCCTTGCAGGCAGTATAAGTGAGAATAGAATGAGGTCCACTGTATTCTGATGAGAGCTGGGCATTCTCTTCCAGGAAGATGGCTGTGTTCTGTGAGCCATTGAGTTGAACACTCATGGACTTGCCCATTTTTGATTTGGACACCATTTACCTTGTGTTCCAGTGACCCACTAGGGGCACCCAAGGTTTCCCTCCTGGCAAATTACTCATGGTATGGAAGATTGGATTGCATAATTAAGGAGATGGAGTTGTTGATAGAGTCCCTACCTTCTAGAGATCAGGGCTAGAGCTTTCTCTATCATATGAAAAATTGTTCCGTTTCCTAATCTTAGCAGTGTTTCAGACTGAGATTCTATGGAGGGTATTCTTCTTTACTTCCTCGCATTATGTTCTTTTCCTGATAATCAGGATAATCATCCTCTAGTTGATATTAAGCTGTACCTTTTTGTCTCAGACATATTTCTACCAGTTAACTTTCTTCCTCATTTGCCCTCTGGTCCTTATAGCAACTATTCTATGTTTATGTCTTCAGTGGGAAGACTCAGTTATGGAACGTGGGGGTATATCCTTGATTTTGTTTGTTCTTCAGTCAAGTTTTAGTTCCTGTGTGACTGTAACATCTACTTGAGGATATGTCCTGCCATTTTGCACTGTTGTGTTTTTGATAGTTACAGTCCCATTAAATTGGCACATTCCTCTCTTATAAAATGGATTAAATCTTTGTGTTTTGAATTGCTTATACAAATGATTTTTCTTTTCACATGCAAATGTTGAAAACAATAAGATAAAGAAATGTGCACTGAGATGCACTGAATTCATGGACATCCATAGAAATGGCAGCTGTAGTATGGCTTTGAGTCTCCTGAATGTTTAGCTAAAGAACTGACAGTTCAGAATTGTGATGTTCTAACTGGCAGTCCTATTGGCTGTCTACCCAAACATCATTTTTCTTTGGTGCGCCTTACACAGAAAGGAGTTCTCATGCTTTATAACTGCATCTCTCTCTCCCCCACCCCCATACCCCTATGAACTAGAATGCATATAGACTCATAGGTCAGAAGGGACCAATATGATCATCTAGTCTGACCTCCTGCACAAGGCAAGCCACAAAACCCTACCCATACACATTTATAACAACCCCGAACCCATGACTGAGTTATTGAAATCCTCAAAATTGTGATTTGAAGACCTTAAGGCGAACTGCAGAGAATCCCAGCAAGCGACCATGCCCACACTGCAGAGGAGGCGAAAAACCTCCAGGGCTCTGCCATCCGCCTGGAGGAAAATCCTTCCGACACCTATGTAAGCTGTGAGAAATAATACATCTACATACATTTCTTTTAATCTAAAACTGGTCTTGTGTAAGAGTATCCATAGTAATCCATAGTAAGCAGCATCTCCACTTCAGCATCACAAATAGTAAAATATATAAGTATTTATTAATATTTATCTTTTAATCTGAATTTCAGAATGTGATTTTTCAAAGAGGAGAAGCTATTGGCAATTATACTCAGCATTTTAGCTCAGCAGTGGGTTTGTGCTGTCAGTCCCATGAAATAAGGAAGTTAGGAGATAGAGCAATGGGTCAGGATGAGTCGAGGAAGTATGATGACATCATTATCCATGAGTAACCTCTCTGAAGATGAATGAGCTCTCTCTCATTTACAATGCTAATAGAGCATTAGAAGGTGTATGATTTTCAGCACACATAAGATAATGCTTGTGATTTGCTGAAAGCTTTTTTTTTTTTTTTTTGCAAGTTCATAAATCCTTTGGTAGACTAAATAATACAATATGTGGCTGGTGAGCATCATGTACAGTGGGCAGCTCCTGCTGGACTAAATTCATGTGGCTCTAACGGGTCCCTCAAACATTCTGTAATTGATTTATTTAGATTAAATATTTTTTTAAAAATGCTAAAAATACTCGAGTGCCCTGACATCAGTTGAACCCACAATCCACATTGGGATGGATACGTAATTCTTTTTACTAATTGCAACATTGTAAGCAGAGGTCATCAAGAATGGTAACACATCTTCCTTAACAGTGGCACATACTGGTCATTATGATGAAATTTGACCCCAGTGAACCATATATGGAAAATATTATTCATTCTGAAGATAAGTGGCATAGCAAACAAAGCCTAGACTTTTTAATATGAGATTATAATTCAGTTTAAAGTGTCATGGTCTTGATGAATTCCTATTGGAAAGTTACTCACATCACAAGCTGAACAAATAAAGTTGGACAAGTGCAGTAGTATTCACTTTAAGTAAGTTCAGCCAGAAGTGGATTTAGTTTGATTTTAACGTTCTGTGTTGCAAAAGCACAGTCCTTCTGCTGTGATGATAAAATCCTTCCCGCAGTAATTTTGGACCATGTAGCTACAGGGCTTCCAGGCCTGAGACTCTGCTGCTGTTCACATATGTAAACATGTCATCCCCCAGTATTTTCAAGAAGAAAGAGAGCTGAGAATGCCTTTGGTTTGTGTTTTTGTTTTTAAACAAACCACCCCATTGCATTTTTGTTTCACAAATTAAAAAATAATTCATCTGTGTTTACTTTTCCCTAAAATAGAAACCAGATTGCAATTTGAGGGCCCAAAGGGGAAGTTGGGTCTAGTTTAGATTCATAGCCACCCGCAATGCTGGAATACAATGAGCTTCAGCTCTAATGTCATTTTTTCCCCAGTTTGGTCATTTATTATTTTTCAAACAACAAAATTATGCTTATTTCAAAGAAAAGGCAAGAAAATCCTTATCCTGGAACAGGCTAATTTCTGTGTACTCATTTACTCTAAACCAAAAGCAGGGAGACTTTTAGAATAGTGAGAAGAGTGATTCTTTCCTTGCAAAGGCCTCCATAAATTAGATATTAGCTTTAGTCATATTCTGTCTCTCAAGAAATATTTTCACTTGCATATTCAAATAGAAGGCCCTTTAGATGATGACCACTTACAGCAGGAAAATCTAGGCTCCCAAGATGAGAGCAAAGAAGAATTTCAGTGAACAAAAGAGTATCTGGGACATCAACTCTTGACCCTATCATGAGATATCGTTTTCTAGCGTGCCAGTCTCACTCTTTTTTCAATAAAAAAAGAGTCCGTCTGTCACAACTACTGCAGTTGTAACATACAGTATCAAGTTGATTTTTAAAGACATAGATCTTTTATATTAGCTGTCCTTTTTATAATACCTTTTACAAATTTAATCAATACATTTTAGTATTCTATATACTTTAAGTGCAACATACAATAAATATTGAAGTTTCATCTTAAACATGCTTTAGTCTTTAAATTGTTAAAACTGTAATGCCCTTTCCATCTACTTACATAATGTCATAAAATATACATTTCAAGGCAAATGCAGTCAGCTACTTCAATTTAGTCCCTCAAACTGGTAGTAAATGAGAGGTTAACACTATGGTGCCAAACCCATTATTGAGTAAATTTAGCACCTTGGACAGCTCTGTAAAATCTTTATTGCTTTCCTGACCTGCTCGTCATGTTCTGTCTATGTGTTCAGTGGCTCTCAGCTCTGATTGAAAGGCAATATATTAGATCCTGAACACAAACATGCTCGAGGGCTGGTTCACTGTGAGCGTAATGACATGGAGGTGAGAACAATTTTCTGGTCGCTGCAATCCAAGCACCTTGCAAGGTCTGTTATTCTAATTTATGGAGGATTTTTGGGGCTCCTCTGTATTTGAAATAATCACTTTAGCACCACTGGTAATTTAAGCAGATCTGAAAAAGTTTTCAATGGCATAAAACAAAAACAAGTTAATATCTTAAAAATATATATAGTAGCATTGAAGACAAATTTGTGTGTATAGGAGCTATGGTCAATTCTGGAGTAGAAGAGACCTACCTGACAAAGGAGCTTTTGTGTAACATCCGCCTTGTGTAATCTGAAAATGTCAGAAACAAGGAAAGGCTTTTATTGTGTGAAAATGTTGTTAAAAAAAGCATGAAGCTCACATTTACAGACTCTGGGGATGCTATAAAAATAACCTGGGACGAGCTGGAAATGTTCAGTGCCACTTGTCAAATGTACTTCAATGAGTCATGATGAAAATTAATTTTATTTACATGCAGTATGATATGGCATCAAATAACTTCCAATTCCTTAATAGTGGGAACACATTTGACATTACATGATGTAGCAATAAGATCTCATGTTTTGAGCTTTGCACTGGCCTTCCTCCCCTACTCCCTAATCTCTGCTCTGACTTGGTCCAAACGATTTTTAGCTCAGCATTACATAGATGATCAAGATGGGTTGTGGGGAGATTGACTAATTTTTAATAATTTGGCATAGTCACATATTAGGCTACAGACATTACCCAAACAGTTTGAAGACACTATATTGCTTCCTGCTTTTTTAATTAGGGCTGGAAAAGACAAAATTTGACAAGAAGATCTTTAGTTTGAATCTTTAATGCAAGGCAGATAAGGGTGGTCAATTTTTTAGTGGCTCTGTTAAAACTCTCTCTGTATACTAGTAAATTTCTAATTCTCATGGCCAAACAACACAAACAGGACAAAGGCTGTAGCTGCCTAACTGTTAGAAAACTATTTCAAATGTCTTGATTCAAAACCCATCAATTATATAATGCACTTCGCTTCATGTATGAAAAATAATTGAAATGTGTGCTTTAGAAAGGGGATGTATAGCAACTTAAGGCAAGCCTAAATGTTTACCGGGAGTTCAAAAAACCTCCATCTCATTTTTGAATTTAGGACATTATATATGTCATATGTAGTTACTGCAGTATGACAACTGTTTTATCTTATATTATAGAGAATTTAAAATTGAAAAAAATGCTAATATGCATCTAAAAGCTTGTCATTTGAAGAGTTGTTCGAGGATTTCTGAAGAGGTTATGGTGACAGCAAAATGAATGCAATTATATCTATTTTCTGATCAGAGTGTACAATATATGCTACATTACTGCTCCTTTTTGGTATAAAATATAGCTATTGTGTAAAATATTTTAAGTTAAACTTTTTTAACTTTACACAGAAGTATTAAAAAGCCCTAAGAATCGGTGCTGCATCTATATTTGTGAACCTCCTGCAGAAATATATATTTGGATGCAGCTTCATGTTTCTATATTCGATAAACACTCAGCTATGGGGAAAAGTAGAAACATCATTTGTATTTAAGAGTGTGAGTATGGGTAGGTTTTTTTCAGACCAATAGACATCTGCTGGATATTCTGACATCATATAGAGGAAGATTTCCTTTGGTCTAAATTTTGCAGATGCAGTTAAAAATTTTCTTTCGGGCTTGTTAGCCTGACTTCTTGCATGCTTAAAAATATAAACAAAGGAGACATGGTATTACCCAGATGTCAGTAGAAAATACTAAAGAAGCAACAGAGTTTGAGAGAGGAGTAAAGAAGAGTTCTTCCTAAAACATATCATCATAGAGAACCACGAAAACAATAAACAAAGGAGCAGATGGAGAAAGTGACAAACAAGGAAATTAAAGGTAGAGTTATACCCAAAATTCAGAACCAGTTCCTGGATTGTTTTAAATTATGCTTCTATGTAGGGAATTCTGCCAGCAGTCCCTTCTCAGCCCTGCTCTGTCTCTCCATAATATTGTTGTGCAGCCCTTGCACATACATGATCATGACTGTGGCCCATAACATCAAAACCATAGAAGTTGAATGTTACATTATCAGTAGCACAGGACTGATTGGATCTCCTTTGACTGTGGCCTGTCTGATAAGGTCACAATTCCTGTGATACGCAATTAAGAATGAAATAAACACATCTAAGGGATGCATAACATGCTCTGAATGACATTGATTGCAGTAATCTAGTAAATGACCTCAGGATTGTATTCTGCAATAAATCTATGAGTGGTTTATAGTGCAGATGGCAGAGACAATTGAGTGATGTATTTCATTTTGCAGCATCAATGACTCTCACCCTTTTGACTTGATTAAGCATGTGTGTGAATAGGATGAACTAGTGATTTAACACTATTCGATGTTTGCTGAGAGTTGTTGCTTGCAAAGACTACCTGGTTGGAAAAAATAACGCAACCGATACAACAATATATAAAGATTCTAACTAGCTGCTTTTCCTACATTGTGTTTATTGAATTCAAAGGAGCACATCTGTTTTTATATTGACAGGAAGTGATACTGAAGAGGGCTGCTGATTTAGTGGAAGCACTCTATGGTATGCCACATAATAACCAGGTAAATGTATTCTGCTGGAGCAACTCTAAAACCTGAATGAGCTTTAGCCCGGGAGTGATGGCCAAGGGTATAAGCATGTTATTACAGAGTGAAAGGAGGACAAATGTATGAGAAAACATAACATTTTGGCTGGTTGGGTGTTTTGGGCTGGAGAGTGAAGTGCGTGAATTTATTACTCATGTAAGTAGCTGGCTTCCCAGCCATGAAGAGTTTTATCCCAGGTTGCCAGAAAACATATAATTTGGGCAGCAACATTGTAAGATTCTTGCCCTGCCATTGTGATCTGCGGTGCCTTGTCCCTGAGAAATGAGTGAGTAGTTTAGGCTCTATCCCTATTCAGACTTTGGCCTCTAACAATCAGAGTGCCATTGTTTTTTTGATGTGCCAATTGTCTTTGCCCACTGGGATGTGGACCTGGACTGAGACTTCCAACTCCTTTCCCAGAGAGGTCAGTATTTATCATCAGATGTTAACAATGTACTGTCATTAACTATCTGGGTAGAGTCAGTCCACTGATTTAGAAACAAACCACCCAATCTGAGCCTTTGAGCCATCCATTATCTAGTACATTTAACAGAACACATCTCCTTGCATTTGTTGGAAGATAATTTGACAATCCTTTTTATTTGTTCTTTTCCCGTCTCCAGGAAATAATTCTGAAAAGAGCAGCGGATATTGCAGAAGCTCTCTACAGTGTTCCCCGCAATCACAACCAGCTCCCAGCACTTGCTAACACATCAGTCCATGCAGGGATGATGGGAGTGAATTCCTTCAGTGGTCAACTAGCAGTCAACGTCTCGGAAGCCTCACAGGCCACCAATCAGGGTCAGAGAAAGAAATAGCTTCTTCTTTGTATGCACCCTATGCTGACAAATGTCAGAGGATCAGGCACTAAGGATGTAGGTCAATCAAGAACTGGTTATTCTATACTAGGCAAGGAGCATGCCTAGTGAATGATTCTCTTGCATATTCCATGCATGATTTTGTCAAGGGATAATAGATTGCTTAATGACTTTGCCCCCAGCTCCGGAAAGCACTTACAGAATGCTTTCCCGACATGGGATGATTTCTTGAATTGAGGCCTTAAAAAGTGTTTCCTTACAATGAAAGAGTATCCCTTCAGTATTTGCATTATGTAAGACACACTTTGGAGACTATTTTTAAAATTTTCATCAAATTTTGAAACGTTAAAAAATCTTGCCTGATTTTTTTAAAGACATTTTCTGGACAGTTCCCTCTCCCCCTCCCGCTCTTTCAGTTGGCTGTAGAACGAAGATAATCATTTTTTCATTTAAAAACATTCTCACATTTTGTCAGATTTAAAAAAGTATTTATGCAAATACTTTCACAGTTTCCTCTCCCGCTTTTTTACCAGCTCTCCCAATATGAAGTTTGGAATATATTTTGGTGGTAACACCAGTAAAAAGGGGTGTTCTCCTGGAAGGTTGAAAGACCAGTTTACTTTACATGAATATATATGTATAACTTTAGAACGTAACATACTTTCTACCAAGGCACCCTGGGACAAGCAGCAACATTTGGGTTTTATCTCTCAGAAGTGGAAATGTATTTTGTATGTTCTAATATAGTTGGGTCTGAAAACTAATCCTACATCCAGATATGATTTCCCCAACCCTGTTGCCCACAATTCTGTGGAAATTCGGAGCTGGAGCTGGATTTAAACTTTGCAGCTAGTTTCCATCTCTACCATGAATTCAGATATCTTAGAACTTTGGAGAATTCATTTATCTAGGTCTTATGCCCTACATTTAAAAGTGGCTAGAGACACTTTAAAAGGACACTTTAAAGGGGTTTGCGCTTTTGAAGGGCACCCAGAACATTCAGAAAATGAGTCCTTTTAACTTGTGTCAAATTGGGCACTCAAAATTGCTGCTCACTTTTGAAAATTGTGGCCAAATGTATACACCAACTCCACAGAATCATAGACTTTAAGGTCAGAAGGGACCATTATGATCATCTTGTCTGACCTCCTGCACAACACAGGCCACAAAATCTCACCCACCCACTCCTGTAACAAACCCCTAACCAATGTCTGAGCTACTGAAGTCTTCAAATCGTGGTTTAAAGACTTCAAGGTGCAGAGAATCCTCCAGCAAGTGACACTTGCCCCACGCTGCAGAGGAAGACAAAAAAAAATCCAGGGCCGCTGCCAATCTGCCCTGGAGGAAAATTTCTTCCTGACCCCAAATAGGCGATCAGCTAAACCCTGAGCATGTGGGCAAGACTCACCAGCTAGCACCCAGCAAAGAATTCTCTGTAGTAACTCAGATCCCACCCTATCTAACATCCCATCACAGACCATTGGGCATATTTACCTGCTAATAATCAAAGATCGATTAATTGCCAAAATTAGGCTATCCCATCATACAATCCCCTCCATAAACTTATCAAGCTTAGTCTTGAAGCCAGATATGTCTTTTGACCCCTTGGGAGGCTGTTCCAGAACTTCACTCCTCTGATGATTAGAAACCTTCATCTAATTTCAAGTCTAAACTTCCTAATGGCCAGTTTATATCCATTTGTTCTTATGTCCATCTCTGATCTCCTACCAATAACCCCTGAAGAATAAGCCTGATGTATTTTACTCTAGTTTGCATCATTTGTCTTAGTTTCACAGATTTTGGGAACAGAGTGGGGAGGGTGATGTTTAGAAATACTTCTCTTCAACCTTTTCCCCTCTCCAAAAAAAGGTTTTACTCGCAACTCAAGCAGTGTGTCACCTCATGGGTATGTGCCTAGCACCACCCCTCAGCAGACAAACTACAACTCCGTCACAACAAGCATGAACGGCTATGGGAATGCTGGAATGTCAAATTTAGGTGGTTCTCCAACCTTCCTCAATGGATCTGCTGCCAATTCTCCCTATGCCAGTGAGTATCATATGACACTTCTGCATTTTGCACTTTTTCATTAGAATGAAATGGCGACTCTTCTGCGCTATGCAATAGTTAATGGCTATTCTGGTCTCCCTAAGTCACTGGCCTTTTGAAGCACTTTTTAGTGTTGCCATGAGTGCACTGCTCTACTTTATTATTATTATTATTATTTGGGAGAACGTGCAGGGGTGAAAAAGAAAAAATATCTCTCACGACTGAGAGTTTGAAAACTTTCTCTGCATCCTGTGAATAACAACACACCCCCTTAAACGCTGCTAATTCTAGAAAAATGGAGATCACGTAAATGACTTCATGTCTGCTGGATTTAATACTGAGCTTGTTATTTGGGGAGAAGGGAGTCTGAGACTATTTGCTAAGGGAAACCTAATTTGTTCCAACAGTAAGGTATCGAAGTCAGAAAAGATGGGGTAACTTTGGCAAGGGTTGGTATTTATCTGTATAAATAGTATGCGAACACCCCTTTTGGCAATTATTAATTGCCGTTGGGCCACATCTTGAGGCCGTAATTCACTGTTTTTGTTGTTGCTCAGTATTATATTGACTTCACTTGGGACTGAGTAAAATTTGAGCAAGAGTCTGAGAATTTAGCTTATTTATATTAAGCGTTTCTAGAGTGGCACAGAGATACAAAACATTGAAAAGCGCATGTTCCATGCTCTAACGAGCTTACAGTCTGAGGTTCCAACCCTGCAAACGTTTATGCACAGGACTGACTTTATGTCCATTGACTTCAGAAGAGCTACTCAAGTGTGTAAGATTCAGCATGTTGGCAAGTGTAAGTGATTTCGTAAATGTAACTACTCATGTGCGTAAGACAGGATTGGGGCCTGATCCTCCAAAACCGTATGCATATGAGTAGTAGAAACTAATGGGAGCTGCCCAGTTCACCCACCCTTACACACATTGTGTAGTAGCTTACTCTGTGAGTAGTTCCGCTGGCATCAGTGCAAACTCAGTGAAAGAACAGGTCTGTAAGGACTAGTCATGCAAGTGAGATTTTGTAGGGTCAGACCCTAACATGTTCTGTACATGTGGGATGCTAAATATATCAGCATGTATAATTCTAAAGTTATCTGACATTCAGAATGACAGTTAATTATATTGCAATGCATGCAGTGATTCCAGATTTGAAAAGGAATAATAACAATTCAATTTGAAAATATTGACCTCGGCTTCTTAGCTTCCCAATATTTAGAAAAAAATGTGCTCCTACAAACCTAGCACTTTGTAACTGGGGAATCTCCAATCAGTATTACTTCATTACTCTGATAACAATGGAATCTTTAATGTTACAAATTTTCTTCCTTGTTAACCTGGATTTCCTATAATAGAACCTGTACGCTCTGAATTCATAATGCAACAGATTAAAAAGGTATCTTTTTTTGGAAACAGATGTCTGTAACCCATTAAAAATACTCCTGCAATTTATTATTTCATATTTAAGAATGAAGCCATCTTTGGAGTAAGACTTCACTTCTCAGTCCTGATCATTTGCTTTATTCTGTTTTTATTTTCGGGGGGGTTTGTGGTAGATGTGTCATTCTGTTAATATCTAATCCATTCAATCAGAAAATGTTTCAATCATGACCTGAAAATTAAAAGGTGGCATTCTTAATTAAATCAATAAACTAATTGCTGGATAGTAGCAATTCAATTTAGGTGCTTTGATTGTTCTTCCTTAACAATTGCTTGCAGACACCAAGTGACTTCAGACTAGATTGTATCTGTCAGACTGTAAAACTTTGAACGTTTAATTTCCATTAATTGATTTCCTCAGTGTTTCACAAATATGATATCCGATTCTCATATAGGGACTCAGATGGGATGATTTTTATCTGCATGAATGCAAATAAAATAATAATCCAAAACCCAACTGATTTGAATTTTCTTCCTATAATATTTAATTATTCATAAACCACTCATGTTCATAAATAGTTTCTAAACCAGATGAACAATAAGAATAAGGAATCCCACTGGTAATAGGTCCCTTTCTGTTTTGGTTCAAGGCTGGAGTCCAATAATACTGTATTAACTGGAATTGTTTGGATGTATTTTTATGAAAACAAACTCCCTACATGATAAATCCATGACCCACAGACATTAATTGCATTATACAGTAAACCAACAGGATTCCAAGTACTCAGTCATTTAAAAATCAAACCTCCTTTGTGTCAACTTTGCAATGTAAACAGGGAGTGTTTAAAAATCAGACACATCTGAATAAGTTGCCTTCATTTAAAAATATTCTAAACCTGTTCACAAAACCTGAAGACATCTATTTACTCCCATAAGTGGGGCAAGATGTTGAGCTGATATATATCAGAATAGCTCACTTGAAGACAATCGAGCTACACTGATTTACACCAGTTGAGCATCTGGCCCATGGCTCTGAATGAAAATGTAGCATTCTCGATATCCAGACTGTGGTCACAGATCCACCAGGAGGTTTTCTTGACTTGGCTGTCATAAAAGTCAGTCCCTGTTTTCAGTATCCTAAATATCACCCAACATATGATTTGTTAATCCAAACTTTCCCCTTATACCATCCCGTCCTCTCACCGTGCCACCCTAACCCACCCACCCATTGGTCAGATGAAAAATATGAATAAATGTTTGTGATGCTGTGTACTCTGATGATGGCCCTCAGAGGAGTCCAGAGAAGAAGGCGGCTTCCCGAAGCTGATTGACACTTTGAAGCTAAAGAACAGCCTGATTTCGGCATTTATAGATGAGAATGCATCATCACAGGACCCAGAGGTCATCTTGAGATAGGCTAGGTGGAATTCACTTACCGGGATGGCAAAGAAGGTACACTTGGGAAGCAGGATTTACAGGGATGATGCCCACAATGAGAAAATTGCATGTTGCAATTACTACCACATCTTACATAGGATAGAGTGGGACTGGGAAAGGTTCAGAGAATGACAACAAAGATGATCAAGGGTATGGAACTGCCTCCCTACAAGAGATTAAAAAGATTAGGGCCGATCAGCTCAGAAGAGAGACGTCTACAGAGCGATATACTAGAAGTTCATAAAAATCACGAGTGGTGTGGAAAAAGTGAATAGAGATGTGCTATTTACCCTTTCCCAGAAAACTCCGGGGTCACCTGATAGAAATTAATAGGCAGCAGGTTTAATACAAAGTGCTTTTTCACACAACTAACCTGGGGTAATCATCACCTTGGGATGTTGTGGTGGCCAAAAGTATACATGGATTCAAAAAAGTACTGGAGAAGTTCATGGAGGACAGGTCCATCACTGGCTATTAGCCAAGATGGTCAGGGACACAACCCCATACTCAGGACAACCCTAAACATCTGACTGCCAGAAGCCAGGAGTAGAAAATGGTGTGGATCACTCCATAATTACTCTGTTCTGCACACTACCCTGAAGCTTTGGCAGAGGACGCTGTTAGAGACAGGATACTAGGTAAGATAGACCATGGGTCTGACCCAATATGGAAGCTGTTATGTTTTTATGTTCTAGTTCCAAGAATCAAAAAGAGTAAACGTAAATAGATGAAGCTATGACAGCAGCCATCTTGCGGTTTCAGCAGCCTTCATGTTGCCTGTAGCTCAATTAACTTTTAGAATCTGCTGAAAGTCACTTCTGCCATGAGCCCTCCTGACCCAGAGAACAAATCACAAGCCAGGAGACTTGTTTAACTCTCCACCCTCTTAATAGCACTTTTTCACCCTCAACCCATCCAATGGGAATAACAGAAAAATCCTAGCCACTGGTGCTCTGCAGCTGATTCTTGTCAAATAGGTTGGTTGGGTACCACAAGCTCTGATCTTCTGCAGGTTTTATGAAACACTGGAGATCTTTCCAGACCCCTTTAGGTGCAAAGATGGGCTGCCTTCAGTGCGGGTATCCCGGTCCAGTTGAAAGGCTTGGACTTTCCAAATAAGACCTAGCTCCAAGTTTCCATCTAAAATACTGTACTGTCCCTTCAGCGATTGAACTGGCATCATCTGCCACATTAAGGAAGTCCTAAAGATTTGTCCCAATCATAGCTAAAGTAGCTTAAAAATAATAATAAAGTAATGTGCTGGATGAAAAGGAAGAGTCTATCACACCAACAAGAATGATTATTAAGAACATAAGAACGGCCACACTGGGTCAGACCAAAGGTTCATCTAGCCTAGTGTCCTGTCTTCCGACAGTGGCCAATGCCAGGTGCCCCAGAGGGAATGAACAGAACAGGTAATCATCAAGTGATCCATCCGCTGTCACCCATTCCCAGCTTCTGGCAAACAGAGGCCAGGGACACCATCCCTGCCCATCCTGCCTTATAGCCATTGATGGACTTATCCTCCATGAATTTACCTAGTTCTTTTTGAATCCTGTTATAGTATTGGCCTTCACAACGTCCTCTGGCAAAGAGTTCCACAGGTTGACAGTGCATTATGTGAAGAAATACTTCCTGTTGTTTTAAACCTGCTGCCTGCTAAGATTCATGATCAAGTACTAGGCAGTAAGGCCTGTGAGATTTACAGTGGTGGTTGGCACACACTATGTGCCAGATTTTCAGAAGTGCTGAGCACGCGGGACTCTAACTGAAGTCAAGGGGAGATGTGGATGGTCTCAGGGCCTTTTGAAACGAGGACCTGTGCATCCTGGAATCAGGAATCTTTTCTTCCTAGTGTCTACTTGTGAATTCACAGTGTAAGAAATGCTTGGTTTTGGGTTTTTTTCCTCTAGTCGTGCCATCAAGTCCAACAATGGCCTCCTCCACTAGCCTCCCATCAAACTGTAGCAGTTCCTCCGGGATTTTCTCCTTCTCACCAGCCAACATGGTCTCAGCGGTGAAACAGAAGAGTGCGTTTGCCCCTGTCGTGAGACCACAAACTTCCCCACCTCCCGCTTGCACCAGCACCAATGGCAATAGCCTGCAAGGTAAGTGAGATCAGCACGGGGAGGAAGATTGCTCCTCTTGAAACCGCAAGGTTGCAGCACTACATTACGCACAGGATTTAATTAAGTGTTTAATTAGAAGTTGGCAGATGGGATGGAGCTTGATGGGGCTGTCGTGGTCTCTGGCCAATAGTTTACTCCTATAAAGAATAACTGGAATCTGTCCCCATTCCCCTGTGCCTAGCAGGTGACTGGGAACATGCCCTTTCTTTAACTCTACTAATCCTACTGAATTTAGATGCTATGGCTTTAAAAGCACCCATCTAGTGTTTTGATAAAAACGAGAACTATTTCCGCTTACTAATACCATCCTTTTTCTTTCTTTTTCTCTCTTATTTCCTGTTGTCGTCCATTATCAGACCAGTCTTTTGTGGACTCTAGCAAGTACTCCACTGCAGGGTCTCTCCAGGGGCTGGCCTTCTCCTGAAGTACGTCACTCAATCTTCCCTTCCTTTTTTTTCCCCTTTGTCATCATACTCTTATGCAGAAATCCTTCCGACTCCGCAAGAGCTGTAGGTCGTCACAGCACATACACAGCTGCAAAGCTTGGTGCTTATGTTTGCCTTTAATAAATACAAGGCGCATTCCTAACTAAAAGCCACATTTCCCAGTTTTCTGCATAACGGGACAAACTGCTCCTTGTGATTAATGGACTGCATGTAAGCCAATTAATCTCCTAAATGATGCAGTGTCCCTTTGAAAGCCTCTTCGGCCATTGGTAATACTGGAGCTTCTTCTTTGGTATGTCCCTAGTTCTCTAATTCAAAAGTATACGAATATGGTTACCTAAGTACGTAATCATGTTCGTGCACACTGCGGGAACGGGAGATTAAACTCCAGTCAGCACTGGGGATGCTGCAGGAAGCCGAACTGCACATTTCATTATTTGCTGCGACGTATTGTACAATGTGGTGCCGAACCCTCCCTTATAATTACTGTACGCCACGTTAGCATGCTGAGACGTGTATGTGTTCCTGCTCACTCATATTGAGAAGGTTTCATACGCAGAGGCAGCCAACTGGCTCAGACTATGCCAGAGGTGGAAAGATTTTGTGATGCATGCTGTACTTTAGATCTCAGGTTTAGGCATTTTCCTTTCCACGTGCCTGTGCAAGTCCGATAAAGAGTACTGAGTGGAGAATAAACCTTTAGTCACTAAACTCATTTCACTTAGGGCTTGTTTCAGAATGATCTATTCAAAATGTGTGTAATGTCCTAAAGTATCTGCGTGCCATGCCACAGCTTCTGTCATTTCAGAGGGGAGAGGCACTTGCCTCGCAATCAGAGCTGAGATGGCATCACTCACAAAATAAAATCTATATGCATGTAGAGTGGGAAGAATTCATTCATAAAATCCGGCATCTATCATGACTAAAGATAAGCATTGCATTCAGCATACTTTAGACTGATAAATTGGGGGTATAAATCCTTATGCCGAAATAAGTAGTTATAAGGCTAGAACATATGAATTAGTAGTTTTTTTCAGGTGTCAGTCAAACCCCTCATTTAACACGTTAGAAACAAAACAACCAGGTTTTCAGTCGACAGCTAAACCTTGGCTCACAGAAAATGTGCTCTCTTTAAAAATCCGTCACTGCCAGTGACCTGCAGATTTGAACAACATTTATTTGCAACAGCATCAACTAGAACTATTTAGCCTTGTGAATAAAAATTGGAAACAGATAGTTGGCTCACATGGGCTTTTGAGAGTGTTTGTGTTTCTTCTGTCCCTTCCCCCCTTGCTTTGGAGTGGGGAAAGAGAGCGAGAAGCAGGAGGTTTTTTTAAAATCATTGTTTTTCACTTCATCACACACGGAATTCCAGATTTCACCTACTGTATTATGAAAAGCAATTATGGAATGAGCTTAGAGCACTGGTCGCAGTTGGGGATTGCTGATTGCCGCCTCATTATGTCACGTCCAGAAAACACACCGATCGAAGTATTTCCCCTAATTTGTATTTAGCAATTCAGTTTCATAATAGGAATAAGACACCAAGAGAAACGGTTCATTTCTAGGGCACCACTGAACTTCTTGGTGAGTTAGACACATGGCCTTTAGCCCTGTGCCTTATGACACCACCCGAGGCATGCAATAATCACTCAGAAATGCACTGCCTGTTGTGTCTTATTGCTTAAATAAACAACCATGTATAAGGAGGCTGTCTTATCTCTCTTGGGCTTCTGGTTACACCAGAAAGCAATCAAGCTTTGCTTATGCAGCAGAAGTCACTAGAACTGCAGCCATGCTGATCTGTTGTTCTCTTTGCCGAGCAATTTTGTAAAACTCAGAATACATTATTTCTGTAATTTGCTAACAACAGATACAAATGAGCATGGGATGGGCAGAAATAATGCCGATGTATAGGGGCTGTTCCTCTCTCTCCTTTTAGAGGAGGTCTGATCTTATACCTACAGCATTTCCCTCTGATCTCTCCTTTTTTCAGAATTGATGGCATGCTGCAGTTGAGAGAATTTACATGGCCCTGTAGACGCAGCACTTAAGGAACAAAAGTAGCATGATCTAAATGAGGACCTGGCAGAATGGAAATGCCAAGGCTTTTAGGCAGAAAAGATGTCGTTTTCTCTATTTGACTTGTAATTTAATTCAGAATATCAGAGCTCCTCAATAAGAATAATGATAGTGATGCCTTGAAAACCTACTTACATGATGTACTTTTGTATCATTTCACTTCCACTGGCACCAGGTGCATCTCTTGCATTAATCTATGGGGAAATTTAACAGTCCTAGAGTGAGGAGTTGTCATTATTTCCGTAAGGCTCAGTTGTGGCGTTCCCACAAGTCCCCACTATGGGGCTGCACATAGTAGTACTGCCCCAGAAGGATACCAGACTCAGAGAGATGTGATTTTGTCTCTGGGTTCCCCCCTTGCTCCTGAGGACGCCGCAACCTGCATTAGACCTTCACCTGGCACAGATTACTTACCCTTCAGCAACAGCTCAGCTGTGCTGGCTAGAGTTGGGGGTGGGGGGGACAGAGTCAAGACACCACTCACTCCCTCCTCTTCCCCTCAACATCCCCCCACCCACAGAGGAAGAAGCGTAGCAGCTGCCACTGAGGCTGCTCTCACCCCTGTACTTAGTTGAGCCAAGAGGGCCTTACAACCCCCACCCCTTCCTCCCAATTTCCACCAACGTGCTCTTCTTTCAGGACTTTCATCCATAGATCCCGAAGTGCTTCACAAAGGTGGTAAATATCATTGTCCCCATTTATACAGGTTGGAAAACTGACTTGCCCAAAGTCACTGATCCGTAGAACATAGGTCTTCTAAGTCCCAGTCCAGTGGCCCACGCTAGTCCCCCACATGTGCACATAGGGTGAATCACAATCTCACCCTTAACTGAGGCCCTGTTATCACCTACCTGGGTGGGAGGGGACTGGAATTCCCTAGAGTTTCCATTTCCTCAGACCCAACAAATGTCAAAGAATCCACAAGAGGCTTCCTGGTGGAGATGGCTGCTGGATAGATTCTTCATTTCCCTCTCCTGCATGGTGGGGGCTGAACTCCCCAACATCATTCCTTCTGTGGGGCCGGGGAAAACCTGCCCCGCCCATGGAACATGTTCACAACTTGGTATGGGGAACCTCATGGAGTTTCCAGCCCTCCATATGGGGACAAGTTGGGCCTAAAAATCATGGATGGTAAAGATGCTATAAAGATGGATGGAAAAGATGCTATAAAGTATTCTTAGGCCTCATCAGACAAGGTCCCATCTTCCCCTCCCTATGCCAGAAGGAGGGGAAGATGGGACCTTGTCTGATGAGGCCTAAGAATACTTTATAGCATCTTTTCCATCCATCTTTATAGCATCTTTACCATCCATGATTTTTAGGCCCAACTTGTCCCCATATGGAGGGCTGGAAACTCCATGAGGTTCCCCATACCAAGTTGTGAACATGTTCCATGGGCGGGGCAGGTTTTCCCCGGCCCCACAGAAGGAATGATGTTGGGGAGTTCAGCCCCCAAACCCACAGATCCACATAGATTAGGGTGACCAGACGTCCTGATAAAATTGGTCAAACTGCAGAGCAAACCAGTCCTGTTATAACATTCACAAAGAACCTATGCAACTACCCCTTGTAATAGTGTTTACTTTTAGTTAGCTCAAAAGCTTGTCTCTCTCTCCAACAGAAGTTGGTCTAATAAAAGATATTACCTCACCCACCTTGACTCTCCTATGTCCTGGGACCAACACAGCTACCACACTGCATGCTTGCAGTATACCATTCAGCCACTAGATGTGCCCTTGTTCTGTACAGGTTGTAGTAGAGTGTGGTCCCTGGTAAACAAAGAGAGACAAAGGTGGAGGTGAAACTGTGAGGAAGTCTATTGTTTTTCTGTAGCTGTTTTCTGTAAACCAGTTTAAAAGAGACTGTGATTCTATATCTCATGATGCACCATTCCAACTGAAGGGAAAAAAGAAGGAAATTATGTTGGAAATAATAGTGCAGTAAAATCATCAATCTACCTTAAACAAACAAAAGACATGAAAATCTAAATTAAGACTAAAATTCTACTCTTAATTTATCCCAGTAGTGAAAAGGCACCTAAAGATTTGGTGAGCCCATAAGATGCCATGATGCTGAGCCAACAACACTGGGTTAAGCGTTGATTGCAGCTTTAACTTGGAACTTTCTTCTGTAGGGGGTTTAAGTTGCTCTCAGGACCACTGGCTACACATGCACAACTCCAAGTAATGTCAATATCCAAAAATTTTTTAAATAGGTAAAATGTTAAATGAATCAGTATCAGAGGGGTAGCCGTGTTAGTCTGTATCTGTAAAAGCAGCAAAGAATCCTGTGGCACCTTATAGACTAACAAACGTTTTGGAGCATGACGAAGTATTCACCCACGAAAGCTCATGCTCCAAAACGTCTGTTAGTCTGTAAGGTGCCACAGGATTCTTTGCTGCTTTTACAAATGAATCAGTGTGTGCCACAGTCTGAGAGAATCAGGGAAAGGAGTATAGGTGAGCACCGAGTCCACTCTGGGTCAGCTAGTGGTTGCAAACCTATCAGTTCTGCAGAGCTGCAACAACCAAACAAAAGAGCCTACTGGAAGAAATCCATCTTCTCAGCTGGCTCCTGTTAGTTAAGTGATGAGGTCTGAAGCTTTGATTTCCCATAGGCTTAACTGCTGTTCTAATTTGCAAGGATCCCAATCAGCCTTTGGATCAGATGTTTCAATCTTGTATCATCATTCTCAGCATCACTTGGGTCTGTATCGGCTCATACTGGCCTACTCCTGAACTATCTCACAAAACAGCAAAATGTATCCCCAACCTGGCCTAGAAACACTGAGTGATAAGTTTGACCATCCACTCTTCAGGGGTTTGAATACCGAAATGATCTTGTCTGGGAAAGCTGGCTAAGAAAAGGATCTAGTGTTAGTGTACATAAGGCAACACACTATGGCTTTAGTATACACTGCTGACATGTGGGATGATACCTGTATGCCCACACAGGGCACAAATGTCTGTTCTTCTTAAGAACTTAACAGAATTTATGAAAATTCTCGCAGTTTAGGCCTCCTCAGCTTTGCCAGCAGCAACAAAATTCTGCATCTAAGAGCTGAAAAGGGGTTGAGTCTGAGCTCAGATACTGTGCTAAATTTACGCTAGAAAAATGTCATTGATGCCAGCAGTTAGACCTGATTTACACGAGTGTCAGTGAGATCAGAATCAGACCTTTTGTATTTAATGCATATATTGTTATTCCTCTCGTTTGACACTTGTGTATAATTCAGTTCCCAGTATAGATAGTATCTGACTGGTAAATGCAGTAAAGGTTTTGGAATTGAAGGTGTGATGCAAAGGAGTTACTTTTTTCTTTTTCTTTTTTTTCCTTCCTCTCCCCTCTTTTTAACAGCTATATCTGGCATGATTGTTCCTCCCATGTGAAAGGATTGCCTTGAAGAATTTTATTGAAGAGGTTGAATTCTGCTTCAGAGAGAAATCTGATACAAGTCCCAGAGTGGAACTTTTTACTCAGGCCTTTTTAAAAAAAATAAAATACAATAAAATAAAGAGGAATTTTACAATAACTGCAGATTTTTAAACAAAACAAAAATCACCATCCTTGCAAATACTGAAATTAACAAAGAATCTGCAATTGCAAGGTGTTGATTTGAGTTGTCCATCCCATGTACTTGGGAGATATATTTATTCTGTGTTGATAAAGAAAATCCACTTTTTTCTTGGTTTTTGTTTTTTGTTTGTTTTATTTTTTAAAGCTTGATTTAACTCAACAGCCATTTGTCTTTTATAAATCATACAGTTCTGCAAGGGACACTAGAGATGAAACTTCATGTTTTTAATTTATGACCCTTTTCTAAAGCTGTGTAAAGGGAAATGAAGTGGTAACATTTACAAACAAGTCAGTGAGGGACAGAATAGAAGTGCCAGTTAGTTTTTTTAGAAGAATAATGGCCATTTAATTAAGAGTCGGCTCATATGTGTTGTTTATCCAGGGATGGTTTGCTAATCCGATACATTTTTCATTCTCTAATTAAATAGATACCACTCACTAAGCATTTGTTCTTTTAAAACAGGGAGAGAATTTGTAACTTCTGTTTTTAATATCAGACTAAATAATTGTGTAAATAATGCGATGAGAAAAGTTGGTGAAAGTGTAGCTAAGGACATGAATAATGTAAGCTGACGTCTTTAACTCTGAAACCCAGTGCCTCTGGATATAATGCTAAAACTGCATAATTAGACTAGTATGGCTCTCTGTTTAGCTTATATCAGAATCTTTCCAAATGAGTGGCCTCCCTTGAGTTTAGCATAACCTGAGCTGTGCATACAGATCTCCTTTGGATTGTGTGTCACTGTCTAAAGACACGGACTCAAGCCATTATAACATGTTGGGTGTAATCATAAATTTTCCTCCTCACTTTAATCTATTTGTTTCTATGGGGCAAAACCAGAATTGACTCGTCTGCAGTTCTGCATTCTCAATGATCTAGAAGCACACACATTTTTTGTCAGCCTCCCGCTAGGATTGTTGCTGTATCAGCCGACCCTCTCAGTTTGTAGCATAATATATTAAGCAACAGGTAACTGTTTTTGAATAGTAAGTGGAAACATGAATTTGAATTTGCAAGTGGGTGGGAGGGGGAAGGGCCATGAGAAGGTTTCAAATCAAAATCATAGGTTCTGTTTTACAGGAATTTTGCTATCATTATCTGGGAAGTGTTCTTAAAACTATTAGTCAAAGAGGCAGCAAAGCTCTGAAGATGCATTATCTGATATTTTTTTCTTTGCTGTTGTGTTTTGTATGTAGTTATAAATACTGTAGATTTTTTGTGATTTTTTGCCAAAGTTGTTGTTCTATTTATACATTTTAATGTCTTAAGACAGTTTTTCAATGTCACAAAAAATTACTGCATATTTTGCAAAAAGAGCTCACTACCTTTAGCTTGCACATACTTGCAAAATTAATTAAAGGGAAAAAAAAAGCTTTTTTGTTTTGTTTGGGGGGGGTTATTTGTTTGTTTTAAAGGGGATTTTGTAAAATATCCATATAAATAATGTATTTATCTTTGGAATTTGTACATTGCTTTTCCCCTCCATCCCCAGTTTATTTTATTGTGTATGTTTGCTATGTGAAAAGTGCTGATTTGTTTGGTCATTCACCGTTGTATTAGCTGTTGAAATGTGATTTTAAAACATTTCATTTATAGGGTTTTTTTAAGATTGTTTTAAACCATGCTTCCATTTTTTATTTCCACCTAAAAGCCATTGTCTATTTTTGTATTATTTGTAAGTTAAGAAGTTTTTTCCAATATATGGCAAAAAGTAGCATATTATTCTTGTAGCATTTAGTTATGTAGATTTAAAAAAATATCCTTTGCTTTTGAGGCTTAACAAAAAATAATGCTGTTTTACTCTATTAATATGCATGGGACCTCTCCTCTTTGGAGTGACACATTTTTGTGCATTAAATATGGGGAGAAACTTCATAGAACTCAATGAAAATACTTTCTTTCTTAAGTCTGCTTGTATATTTCTCTGTCTTTCACATAAATATAAACCAGCAGATTGGATGCCTTAACAATGCAAATCATATTCATTTCACTTGTACATTGTACTGTGCACCAGAACTGTCAATCATCACTAACATTCTAAGGAAAAAAAGGAATTGAAAAGCACAAAAGAACTGTTTTTGTTACCTTAAGACAATGTAACTTTTTTCTAGTAGAGCAAGAAATCATTTCCAACGATGCTGCAACTGTGCATGCTTCCTGTATAAATTTTGCAATGGTTTTCACTAGAAAGTCACAGTGTGGTCTTTTTGGGGGGGAAAGGCAAATAAAAGAAAAAAAACTGGAAAATGTGAGAGACATCAACGTATTGCTTCTCTGTACTCGAAACGATTATTCCAATTCACATAGTAAGCAACAGCATAGCAATGTAATCAAATTTAAAGCCATATTTTGTCCAGTGACATCCTTGATTGGTCTTGTAGAACTCCATTCTAAGTCGTAACCATTTAGACAGCCATGTTAACCATGTACATTCGTAGCCCTTTACTTCGAAGTCCAAAGATCCATGAACAACGTGTTTTGTTGCAGCTATTTATAGTGATCGGATGAAAGGAAATTTATCAAAATCTCCCTGAAAAGGACCCCTGTCTCTTGCTAAGTAAAAGATGCCACTCCTTACAGAATATGGCTTTAAGTGGAAACATTCAGATTTCCGTTTCAAAAGGTGAAGCTACACAATAACTGGATTGCATAAAGTATGCCTATTTCCTCACAGTTGTACTAGGATGCAGCTAAAATGAAGTCATCTCTGAAACTACTAACCTTTCACCTTCTTATCTAAATCTTTTTGAATAGACACACACACTGTACAGTTCTATTGTTAGAGAAACTAACTACTGTAGAGATTGTTATAATTTTTTTGCAGAAATTCAAGCTGTAAAAACTTTTCAACTTTCACAATATTTAATTAAAGTTACTTCCTGTCTGTGACTAGAGCCCCTGGTTGTGACTTTATTTATCTGCTTCTGCTGCTTAACAGACCAGGATAACTGTAAGGTGGAAGCTGGAAGCTTCTGAACTACCCTTCTTAGAACACAGAGTAGCAACAACTGGCAGAATAGCACATGGAAATCTACTTTGCATGAAACTCCTCTCGTGCTGCTTTGAAACTCCTCTTATATTGATTTCAGTGAACTTTTGCTTATATCACATTATTACAACAAGGCTTCAAGGACAGATTCTAGCTGTGTTCTTGTACAGCGTCTACGCGCAATCATTGTGCAATAACATAGCTAAAATCAGTCCTTGCTCTGAAAAGCTTGCTGGCTCAATACACAAGGCTGATGGAGGATGGGAGAAAGGAAGTATCATCCCCATATTACGGCCGAGGCTCTGAGAAATTAAAGGCCTGGTCCTATGATCACTGAAGTCCATGGCATAACTCCCGTCAACTTCAGTGGTGCAGAATCAGACCATAAGTAACTTGCCAACATCCCACTGGAAATCTGTGGCACAGGCAAAAACTGAACCCCAGTGTTCCAAGTGGCAGTCCATTGCCTTACCCACAAGAGCACCTTCCTTTCCAGAGTGAAGTTAGGCTTCTGTAAGGAGATTTCACTTTGCCAGTCTTCATATTAAGCCTCTGTCACCTACCAGATAGCGGGATGTGCTTCATTCCAAAGAGTGTCACCTCCCCTTCCTCCTCTGCTCTACCAATGCAGAGGAAAGAGAAGTCGTTAGTAGCCCAGGGGTTGAAGATGTTGCAATGGCACCCAAAACTCTTCTTTTGGACACAACAAATCCCGCATCTTGGCAGGGGGTTACACTAAATGACCCTTGCAGTTCCTTCTAAGCCTGTGGGTCTCTGATTCAAATGGGAGTGAAAAATTATAGCCTTTTGAGGGCTCTGTTAACAGACACAAAACTGCCAATGCCCACCCTGACACCACCCTCGGAGCGAAGGTGGGAAGGGGATATTTTCCCAGGGACATCACCTCTTCTTTTATTTTTGTACACAAAACAAAACAGCACAATCGCTCTCCCTGGGCTGGAATCCAGCCTTCCCTAGCATCTGTTACTGTACTGCCCTTGAGTGGCTGCAGTACAAAAAGGATAAAGGTTGTACTGTATAACTGGATACAAAACCAACCCCCTGTGCTAAAAGAATATTAAAGTTGCAAAGTCAAGCACTCTAGTTAGGAGAGGCCGGAATTAAAAGCTCTTGTGCAACCTTTATTTGTCATCTTGTGTAGATCCATGGTGATAGACTCTTACTCACCATAACCTAGGAAGTCTGCGGCAGAGCCAGGGATAGAATCCCTCAGTTCCAGCCCCAGCAGCTGAAGTTTGGCAAAGTTGTAAGCAACTGAAAGCAAAAGCATATGGAAGAGTTGACCTTTTAAAGAGAAAGTTGTTCCTAAGTTTAACTCTAGTCTAGCAGAACCAATGCTCTGCTATAATAGTAGAAAGTGTCTGCAACTCTCACTACCAGCTCTGCCTAGGCTACTTGCTAATGTTTACCATTAGCTCATAGCCTATGCACTGGCCAAAGTGGTGTTGCTTGCCTGCTTTTTAAAGGCACTAAGCCCAGGCAGCTCTCATTGTGGCATGATTGCTCAGCACCTCTGAAAAGCAAGCCCCGGATGTATGTGGCCAGTGATTTGTTACAGTGCGTACGTTCCACCAGCAGTGTTACACAGCTGGTCTGCAACAGTAAAGCCAGGACCCCATGTGTTCAATGGACAGTTATTTTTAGCCAATTCTGAAGACAGGTAGCGTGAGCCCACATAAACTGCAGGGACCCAAATTCTAATTAAGCCTGGCTAAGAATCTCTGATCTTCAGACAAACTCAGAGATACACCCTGAACTCTGACCTCAGTGAGGAGACGATATGTTGTCTAGACACCCACCTGTAGTGGTCAAATCTAAAAAGTTGTGTTTGTACTAAATAAAAAAGCGTGAGGGCTGAGTTTGGCCTGTGCATTTGAACGTGGGTGGGTGGGTGTGTCGTCGCCCTGTGGTTGGGTATATGTTGGCCTGGAAAGAGAGTTTATGGAGTGAGGGCAGTTGGATATTTTGGTGTTTGGGAGGCCAGGTGTGTGAAATGAGGGGGGATGGTAATGCTGTGTAAATGGGTCCTTTCCTTGCTTTTCAGAGGTTGCACTTTAATTTCACAAAGCTTTTCGTATGGGAATTTCCTCTGGTTTTTTAAAAGCTCAGTAAATTGAGAGTTCACCATCCCGCACAACAGGCTTCTCACATAGTTTTGTGAGCCCCTTCCCTATTTCTGTGCTTCTGCTCATCCACTGTAGCTCACTTCTCCATCCCCAGATTCCTGCTACAGCCTCGCTCCTATGCCCCCTCTCCTCACTCTGCTTAGTGTCCCATTCCATGCAATCTCCTTACACCTCATCATTGGCCCTCAAGTCAGCTGGGCCTGCTGCAGTGTTCCCCTTTGCACACCTTGGCCCTTGTTCTCTAATCGTCTTGGAAGCGTTTCTCTATGTGATGTGCAATGGGGTAGGGGATTTAAGGGTTGGGAGAGAGGACAGCCAGCATGGCCCATTGGTCTGGGACACCGGCTGCAGAATGGGATTTCGTAGCCCCACTGAGCTAGGCAATGGGGTTGGGGATGGGTTTGCTACAGAGACTAAGAACTAACCTCCAGCCCTAGTACTAACTTCTCTGCCTGTTCTAAAACGCTTCCCTTGAAAGTGCCCTGGGGTAACTTGCTTGACAACGAACCTGAGTTTGCTCCCACCTGTGTCAAAACTAATCTAGCTGGGAACAAATGATTGTGGTGATCCTAGGCCTCTAGCTCAAGTCCAGGGACGGCAATTCTACCTGGCTTTTCTGGGTCTGCCTCGACTAGCAAAGGTGGGTGGGGTCAGCTACACTAACTTCAACCTTTTCCCTTGTGGAGACACAGGCTAAGACCTTTTTACTTTGCTTTAGCTGGGCAGGGTGCAACCTGGAGCTGTGTTAGCTCATTTTAACCACTTGTGCTAGTCTAGACCAACCCTGGATGGGGTATGCGAGCGATGGGGGAATTCCCAGCACCCTCTCCTGCCACAGACACACAGCATACCTGCATCAGGGCCAGGCAGCCTCTGGCCTTATCCGGTGGCCTAATTCTGCCACCCTATTCACACTGAGTAATACCTTCCTCATGCGAGTGTTTCCATGGACTTCAGTGGGGCTTGTAACGACAAACACTGGAGCCAGGTGAGACTGTCTCCTGCCCTATGACATGTATCAACTAAATTGATGTTGCCCTTACTCATCTGAGTGAGGACAGGAAATAAAGACTCCGATCATCACTCGTCTGACCAGTAGAGAGGTAGGGTATCTCTGTGCGTGGCGCTGGTGAGGCTGCTACTGGACTACTGTGTCCAGCTGTGTGTCGGCACACTAAAAAAGGATATTGACAACATACTGGAAAGGATTCATCTAAGAGCCACAAGAATGCCTGTGGCAGGGAGCTGGACAATCCACTTTACAGCAAAAGACCTAAGCTCAATCTGTTTCACTTACCAAAGAACAAGTTAAGAAGCAATTTGATAACAGTCTATAAAGGCTGACATGGAGCCTTGTTTGAGACATTTTAAGCTAGCAGACAGTTGCAAAACAAGAGCCAATAGCTCGAAGTCGCAGTTAGAAAAATTCCTGTTGGAAATAAGATGCCATTTTTTAACTAGGAGGGTAATGAACCATTGGGATTGCCTTATCCAGGGAACTAGTTGTCATCCCGACTTGGAATCCTAGTAGTGTGATGGGCTGTCTTTGAAACAGATGCTCTAATTCAACCACAAGCCCCTGGGCTCAGTAGCATTCCCTTACACAATAGGGTAGCACAGTGCCCCCCACTGCCAGGATCACTTAATGAATGTCTATCACGCAGTCAGTGCAGCAAGGCAGAGAAGATGATTCTAGCAGTTGCTTCTGGCCTTATAAATCTATGGACAGTTGGAATTAATGGCTCCATTTATCTCAATGGCCTGTTGACACTGAAGCCTAGTGATGGGCATGTCACCATTGTTGACTTTTTCCCAGCTGCTGTGCGTCTCCACTGGCAGCAGTGAAGGGCAATGGGAAAGTTCAGACCGCTGTAAGGGACAGAGTTCTGTGGTGCCCTCTGGGCCAGCCAGAGGAGCTCCATGCTCTATCCTACCTGGGAGAGAACTGGAGCATGGGGGGAGAAACACCCGATGTGGAGGGGAGGGATACATGAGCCACTTCTAGTCTTCCCCATATGCTTCCCTGGACAAGGAGGGGAGCAAAAGACTTTGTCACCAGCCATTTTCACTTTCTGGCTACTAATGACTGTTCACATAGTCAGAATCTGCCACGTCTTCCTTTCCCAGCTGGCGGCTTCCCTGCATCATGCAACAGAAGCAGGCGGCCAGGAGGGGGTAGCACGGAGAGAAGCAGGGATAGTTCTGTGCTAGGCACAGGAAAACCACATAGTGAGTGACTGTCCCTGCCCCTAAAAGCTCGCAATCTAACTAGAGAAGGCAAAGAGGTATTGTTAGCCCTACTTTAGAGACAGGGCAGTCAGGCACAAAAAGTGGAAGCATGTGCCCCACTTGACGGCAGTCAAAAAAGCAAACAGAATGTTGGGAAATAGATAATAAGACAGAAAATATCATATTGCCTCTATATAAATCCATGATAGGCCCACACTTTGAATATTTCGTGCGGATGTGGTCAATCCATCTCAAAAAAGATATATTGGAATTGAAAAAGGTTCAGAAAAGGGCAACAAAAATGATTAGGAGTGTGGAATGGCTTCCGTATAAGGAGAGATTAATAAGACTGGGACTTTTCAGCTTGGAAAAGAGGTGATTAAGGAGGGATATGAGAGAGATCTATAAAATCCTGAGTGATATAGAGAAAGTAAATAAGGAAGCGTTATTTACTCCTTCTCATAAGACAAGAACTAGGGGCCACCAAATGAAATTAATAGGTAGCAGGTTTAAAATGAACACAAGAAAGTATTTTTTCACCCAACACACTGTCAGCCTGTGGAACTCCTTGCCAGAGGGTGTTGTGAAGGCCAATACTATAACAGGCTTCAAAAGGGAGCTAGATAGATTCATGGAAGATAGGTCCACCGATGGCTGTTAGCCAGGATGGGCAGGGATGGTGTCCCTAGCCTCTATTTGCCAGAAGGTAGGATTGGGTGACAGGGGATGGATCACTTGTTCATTCCCTTTGGGGCACCTGTCGTTGGCCACCGTCAAAGGACAGGGTACTGGGCTTGATGGACCTTTGGCCTGACCCAGTATGGCCGTTCTTATGCCCAACGTGTCACAGAGGATGGGGGCAGAAAGGGGAATTACATCTTCTGGGTCCCAGTTCAGTGTTTTAACAACACGATCAGCCTTCCTCTTTTCTGCTATGCCCATCAAATGAGCCCCTGAAGCGTAACTCTGTGGTCCCTTTGCAGGTCATCTGGAAGATGGTGTTAGGAAAGATGCATTTGCATGGGCTATACTGGCGCAGGGAAGCCACAGCCCAGGAGCTGAGTTGCGCAAATGGGACACAGGGAGGTTTTGGGATGCCAGTAAGGGAGCATGGGTAGCAACTTGCAGAAATCCCTTGACCCCGACTTGCCACTCTGGGACTTTGGCTGACCTCAGACGCCCACTCCTGAGCATGCTGGCTTGGTGGGCTGCCCTCAGGCGGGAAGGAAAGTCATACTTCACACTCCCCCATCCCCAGCCATATTTCACAGGGACTGCCTTCTTGTGTCAGCCAGGCTCATATGTCGCCCTCCCCGCCCATTAACACTGCACTGCTACCTTTGCCTTTGCTTTCCTTTCAATCTCTGCTGCATCATCAGCTTCTCCGGGGGGTTCCATATTTATATTAGGGGGAAAATGCAGTTGCCAGGATTGGAAATATTTTGTTACCTTTTTTTACTTAAGTACAAGGCATTTTTATCTGTGCTCTCTGGAGACATATGCTACAGTGGGACTGATTTTATCCACTTACTCAATGCACTTTAGTTCAATAATGATTACAGAACTTCTACATAATATATTAGGCAGAGCTGATTTCCCAAGGTTTGTAGCCCTCAATCTCCCCAAGCATTTAAAACGAGTCTTTTTTGATAGGTGTGCTATGAATGAGATGTTCTTCCACAGTCAGGATTTAACAATCATAGCAGCAAGGGACCAGGCCTGAAAGATGTGGCAGTCCCCCTCAACGGGTGTTGTTGAGCTGACAAGACAAAGGCCTGGGTCAGGTTTGTGCAAGGGGTTAGTTCATCACTAGTGCCACGAGGTGGGGGAGGTAATAGCTTGCATTGGCCCAACAGTTGTTGAGGAAGGAGCCAAGTGTTGGCACTTACACTGAGTTCACTAATGGGTTTATTTCAGCGCTGGTCAGTCTCCTCAGAACCAGCACTGGCCAATGACATCACACATGGCAGGTGAGGCTTGTGTTTGGGGAGGCTAAGTGGGAGCGCCGGAAGCTCCCTAGACATGTTGGAGGAGCACTGGTGCCTGGATTGTGGCCCCTCTCACCCTGCTCCACCACACAGCCCATGTCTCCTGGGCTGCCCCCGACCCGAGGCTGCATGTGTACCACCCTCACTCTGTCTGGAAGCCCTGCTCCTGCGCCCTGTTCTGCCTCTCTGATGAGTACCCCACCCCCGAGGGACTCCCCCACCCCATCCGTCTGTCCATCCGCTGCTTGCACTGCTCTTCCTCTTCTCCCAAGGCTCGGCCCTCACGCAGATACCAATGACAGCCACATAGTCAATACTGAGAATATGAAAGAAATGTATAAATATACTGAACATGACCTCCCCCAAAACTGGGCAGAGCCCCTCCTCCCCCGACTTCAAAAGCACCTACTGGTCAAAACAAATGTCAGTGGGCACAGGCTGGCCAGGGGGTTTCATCGCTGTGTAGCCATAAGCAGTGGTGAGCTGCCAAAAAATTAACAACCGGTTCCCTCCTCCTCACCCCACAATGGGGTCGTGGATCTTCTCCCCTCCCCCGGATCCTGCCCCATCCACCCCCCTTCCCTGTCCCCGTGCTGCCCATGCCAATCCCTCCTCTATTCCTGATGGCCCCCCGGGACCCCTGCCCCCATTCAATCCCCTGTTACATCCCCTCTGACCAGCCGACGTCCTAATCTGTCCCAAATCCTCTTCCACTAACCTGAACTCCCTGCCCCCTTCCACACCCCCTCCTTGCTTCCGCCCCAATACCTGGGCCGGGGTTGCTCGCTGCGGGTGCTGGCTGGAGTTGGGGCTGACGGCATGCCATGGCTGCCTGGCCAGCTGGAGTCAGGGCCAGAGCTGGGGCCAGAGCCGGGCCACACCACCCCGGCCACGGCTGAAGCCGGGGTCGGGTGCCTGGCTGGGCTGGGGGCCCCCGCCAGCAGTAGGGCGCAAGCCGCTGGGGACAGAGCAGGTCCGGGCTGAGCCGCTACTGCCAGCAGGAGCCGGGGCAGGGCCTCCTGCTGGGCCAGAGCGGGCGACAGGACCAACCGCGCAGGACCAAAGGCACGCTGCCCACTCCCCGGCCAGCCCTGCGCTCCCGCCCCCTGCCTCATCTGTGCAAAGCGCCCTCTCAGCCCTCCCAGGCTTCCCGCGTCTCAGTGGGAGGAGCAAGAGGTGAGCTGGGCTGGGGGCAGGGCGGGGAGCTGCTGGAGGCTTTACCGTAGTTAAATTTAAAAGCCTTTTAAGAAGCTGTTGTCCTGGTGGGACCAGCTCCAGCTCACCACTGGCATATTCGCTTATTAGAATGTCAAAAATGATCAGAGCTCTTGGAAAAGTCCTATACCCTCCCCCCTCCAGTGGGTATTTCATGGCCCTTGAACAAGTGGTGGCTTTGCCACGGGCCTATGGGCCCATGCCTGGGGCAGTGTCAACTGGGGCTCCTCATGCTCCATGATGGTGTCCCCAGCAGAGTGGGGAGGGCACAGGGGAACCCAGCGCTCCAACCCATCTCCAGGCAGAAGCATACGGGGGGGTGATAGCCTTGAGCATGGGACCCCCCCCCACACACTGGCGGGCCCCAGAGGCAGGCTCACCAATGGGTGGGTGGGGAGAGAGGAGAAGAGAGAGTGTTACTCCCCCACTGAGGCCATAGACTGTGATGGGGGGAACAGAGCGTTCCGGTCTTAGGGCACGTGGGGGTGGAGAGCAGGGAGGACATAAGTACAACGGGTTGAAGAGCTGCAGTGAGGGGGGGGTGGAATGGGGGGGAACTGGAGTGACCCAGGGAAGGAACAGAAAAGAGTGGAACCATGGGTGGGGGGGTTCAGGCAGATGGGGCAGTATGGGGGGCGGGCCAACAGGTGGAAGGGGCAGCCCCCCCCACCACCACTTGCTTTGTCCCAGGGCTCCAGGAACCCTTAATCCACTTCTGTCCCTGAAGTGTTGCTCCAAATTGCCCCAAATGTTGTGAGGCTCAGGGACAAATCGCCAGCTTCCCAGCCCTTATTAGCCTCGCTATCCAACACCTGAGGGCTATACAACTGTAACCACGCTGCCTTTGCTGAGATGCAGAACACCCCTACCAGGCACAAAGTCACCCGCCCCCCACCCCCGACACACACACACAAGCGTTATGATTGGCCCAGTGGCTTTAACCCCAAAGCAGCAGGGACCCACATCTTCAAAAGTGGCCAGTGGAGGCTGAGTGAGGGCAGCCGAGACTTGCCCCCTTCCCCAGCAGCAGACGAAGGCTGAGGGGACTGAGAAGCGGAAAGGGAGTGGGAGGCAGTGTGTGAGAGAGAGCCAAGGAGGCGCTGGGAGGATGGAAGGGACAGTAGCGAATGGGCGGGAGGGGGATGTTGAGAGAATGTGTGGCAGCTCTTCCCCCTACCCCACAGGCTACGAAGTGGGAAGTGGATGCCCCCCAAAAGCAGCCAGGTGAAAGAGAGAGAGAGAAATGATCATGTGGCTATTGCAATATTGCCAACTCATGTGAAGTGGTGCTTTTCTTAAGGTCCCAGCTTCTGGAGTCTTGTGAATCCAGAGAATCTCAGCTTCCATTTAAGTAAACAAGTTTCTAGCCATTGGGATTCCAAAGAAAAGCTTGAAAATAGCTCCAAAAAGGCACAAGTGCCCAACAAGTATTCATTTAAAAAAGACATCACATGATGGGGGGGGGGGGGCAGGACCTGCCTGTTGAACACTGGGCTTGGCAAGGCTGGCATTTGAGATTGAATTTGGAGCCTGAAATGATCAAATAGACATTGTGGGTTGCTTCCCGAAAAGGCTCACAGTCTAATGCCACTTAGCTTTATTTCTTTCTTTGCTAGGGGAAGGAAGGTGGGACTTGAGGTCTCCAACTAAGTGGTTGGGATTGGCAGTACTGCATATGTGACTCAAGGCCTTCAGGCCATGTGTGCGACACTCCTGTAGCCCACCTGTCGCTAACCCAACCGCCAGTCACCAGTTAGACATTCCCATGTGTTGCTGCTGCTGTCATATGTAACCCACTGGTCAGTCAATGTGTGTTACCTACTGCCCCCACTGTGCCCAAGTTACATGAGGTATGAATCCATTACCGTTCACAGCAACAGAGCCTGGAGCCTTAGCTCAAGCTGTACAGAGTCATGGATTTCCTTGGTCCTGGCCTCAGTGGTACCTTGTGGTAATGAGTTCCACAGGCTATTGGAGTTATTTATTATCCATAAAGTGTTATGATTTAAGGTAAGGAATTAAGACAGCTGTTCCCTAATTTGGTAGATTTTGAGGACACTGGAGGGGGTGAAGATAAACAGGGGATGGCACAGCCTTTTACAAAAGTCATAAGCATCTGGAAGATCTGTATGGCAAGAAGAAATGCAGTGGAGTTGTCTTGCAATAACCTGATTAAAAAGGTGCTTTGGAAAAACCTCTTATCGCCATGAAAATCTTTACACTATGGTGCTGTTTGCCTGATTAACTTTATAATTACTTAATGCAGGGAAATAGCACTGCAGTAACATTAGTTACGTGCAAAGGGCTGTTTTGACAATTTGAATGCAAATTGCAAGCTGTGAAAAACAAAGACCAATGGAACACTAGGAAAGGTATTTGAAAAATTCCATGTAACACTTCTGCCTGCTCTTCCTGGAACACAGTCACTGTGTTCCCACAGTTCGGCCCTGGCTTCCAAAGCCTTTGGAATAATTAATTCATCATTTATAAATATTGTGGGTTTCAGGCAGTTGTCTTGATCCCCAGCTTGCAGGTAAACTTAGGGTCCAGCAGGCTGGGGACTATTGGGCTTCTCTAATTACAACCCTGGTGCTGAGGAAGAGCTACCTTGCTACAGGTGACTTGGCAAGACTGCAATGATCTTTATATCAAACTGCTCAGGCAAGTGGGTGTCAGCGTGTAGCGCTGTGTTCCGCTTTACAATCACTGTTATGCCCACTACGTTTTAAACACTACTGCTCAGCTATAACACTTGATATTTATTTTATTTCAACTATCACTCTTATTTGTCAGGTGTATTTTTATGCACAGCAGGTGTACCCTAATGGTGTTAAGGACTAAACAGAAAATTGACGGGCTTAGACACCCATTAGCTAATGGATTACTAAGCAAAAGAGACTCCGTTTAACCCCAGTGCACTTAGTCCATGGTTGGGAGGAATGTTAACGACTATAAGCTAACACTCCATCTTCACTTCATGGACCCAGGGGAAGAGAGCTCAAACTTGAATGCAGCTCTTTTGATAGACAGGTGAGTGAACATGGCTATCATTATGTAATCACATGGCTTTGAGACTATTTATCATCTACACACCATGCCCCATCAACACCTAAACCTGCTTGACCTGTCATTGCAACTTGATAGGTGTATGGAAAGGGTTAAGCGGAATAAAATGATAGCAAAGAGAACAAATGTCCACTTTCCACCTACACAGAGAGTATAGTGAGTCTACAGCCATGAGGACTGATGAGTGAGCATCTACTATCCAGAATACTGTGCACCTTTGTAAATTAACAACATGCCATGTTTTACTACGATCTTGTTCCAACACAGTCTTTAATCAGTTGTTCAGATAGATGTGGCTCATTAGCACTGGAACAATACAATCACTTTTCCCCCCCCTCTAAATCCCATATTTTTACTGGCCTATTAACAATTTGATTTGTTGTCAGTGGGAACAGGAAAGGATTCCAAATCAGCTATCATATTATCCTACAGGTATCCAGCAGAATGAATAACCGAGACAATAAAATCCAAGCAAGATGCACAAAGGTTATGTGTTCTAAATTCTTTAGCCTTTTCCATCATATTTTATGTTTCCTTTCAAATACAAATACACAGCTCTGTACAGTCTGAGCCAGAGTTTGAAAAGAGATTGTCATAAAAGAAACAGAATATAAAAGGTCATCTTTGCAATTCAGGATTTGCCTTCCTACATGGAAACAAGTCACATTGGCTCTCACTACCCACCTACACAATAAGGAACAATCTCGCCACATTGGCTTTTGAGAATGCACCAGTTCAAAAGGCGTCTTCTATGAATATCAGTTAAGGGCCTAAGTCTGAAAATGTGTATGCTTAGTTTTACCCATGGGAGAAGTTCCGCAGATTTCGAAGGGATGGCTCTGTGAAGGTTTGTTTTCAGGATGGAGGCCAATGGGAGGAATCCAAAGACCACTAAAATCTGGAGAGGATAATTTGGCACTATGGCTCTATGCATATGTCTACACTACACCCTAAGCCCAGGTCAATGGGACCCCAGCTTGTGGATCTGGTGCACCAAGCCTGTACTTGAGCATCCCACACTCCATTGTAAACCTGGGTTTACAAATGCTGGACCAGGGTCTCACAGCTGTGTTACTGTGTTTCCGTACTACTCTACGCAGCTCTTCTGACTTGGGTCTGTGGCTTGACGTGCATCCACACTGCAAAATGCCCAGGCTTGGACCTGAATCTCAGTGGATTTAGGCTCTGTCCCAACCCCCCCGCTACCCCTCCCGCCCCTCCTGAGCAGAGTCCTAGGACCAGGGTCCTGAGTGCTTGCTGGCTCAAGTCACACTGATCTGTGTGTGAACAGAAATGGGAGTAGCAAAGAATACTGTGGCACCTTATAGACTAACAGATGTTTTGGAGCATGAGCTTTCGTGGGTGAATACCCACTTCGTCGGATTCATGTAATGGAAATTTCCAGGGGCAGGTATATATATGCAAGCAAGCTAGAGATAATGAGGTTAGTTCAATCAGGGAGGATGAGGCCCTGTTCTAGCAGTTGAGGTGTGAAAACCAAGGGAGGAGAAACGGTTTAGCGGCAGAAGCCATAACAATTTTATTTAATCCTCAGCTGATGGTGCAATTTGCAGATAACTGAAGCTCAGCAGTTCTCTTTGAGTCTGGTCCTGAAGTTTTTTTGCTCCAGGATGGCCACCTTAAGGTCTGCTATTACGTGTGGCAGGAGGTTGAAGTGTCTCCTACAGGTTTTTGTATTTGCCAATTCTAATACTGATTGTGCTATTTATCCTTTTCATAGAGACTTTCCAGTTTGGCCGATGTACATAGCAAGGGGCATTGCTGGCATAGATAACGTATATTACATTGACGTATTAGCTAGTGAATGAAGCGGTGATGATGTGCTGATCTGGTTAGGTCCCTGTGATGGTGTCGCTGGTGTAATATGTGGGCAGAGCGGTATCGAGTTTGTTGCATGGATTGGTTCCTGAGTCTCCAACCTGGAAACTCTCATTAATAACCAGACTTCCATACAACAGACTTCACAAATACAGAGATCACATATTGCTTCACTCTCTACAAAGGAAAAATGACTGTAGACTTCTAAACTCCTACCTACCACATGGGCCCAACGTGTACCCTAACCCACTCAACATACGTCAATCTATCCAACTACACACACACCCAGAAGAAAAGTCTGTTCTATCTCGGGGACTGGTCTTTCTGCCACGCACCCCACCAACAATCAGTTCTGCGGCGATCTGGAAGCCTAACTTTCGCCGTCTCTGACTCAAAAACTTCAGGACAACATCTGAACAGCGACTGAAACACAAGGTACTCCCCACACAACAACAACAGAAGAACTCCACATGGACTCCTCCTGAGGGCGAAATGACAGTCTGGACCTATACATTGAATGCTTCTCACTGAGTGCAGAGGCAGAAATTGTGGAAAAACATCGCTTGCCTCATAACTAAGTCGTGGCAGAATGCAATGCCATCCACACCCTCAGAAACCACCATACATACATCAAAGAGCGATAAAGAGAGGTGCTGTTGCATCATTGAACAAGTCTATTATCAAAAGGAGGCTGACCAGACAATCTCAATACCAATTCACAAGCCAACCCCCTCAGATCCACAAGGAATACACTAAAAACTGCACCATCTACTCAGACACTCCCTACACTAACAAGTACATGCCAGAGCCCGACCATGGTTATTCTATCTACTACCAAGATCCACAAACCGAAATCCTGGATGCCCATCATCTCGGCATCTGGGGCATTCTCACTGAAGACTGTCTGAGAATGGACTCTCTACTCTAGACCCATGCCACCAGCACGCCAGCTATCTCGTGACACCACGATTTCCTAGGAAAACATACATGCATTGGTGACTTCCAGAAAACACCATCCTAGCAACATGGATGTAGAGCTCCTACACAAACATCCCACACACAGATGGATACAATTCAAAAACATGCTTTATCCTGTGCCTTATCCCACACACAACTATTTCAAATTGATGACAATAATTCTCCAGATACATGGCACCGCTGATGCACACCGCATGGCCCCACAATAGCCAATATTTTTAGCTGACCTGGAACACGACCTCTCACTCTCTTCCATTCAGCCCTTTCTACTATGCACATGATGACATCTTCATCACCTGGACCAATGGGAAGAGACCTGGAAAAATTCACCACGATTTCAACAGCTTCCACCCACCATCAACCTCAGCCGGACAATCTACACGAGGTCCACTTCCTAGACACACAGTGCAAATAATGATGGCACATAACACACCACCCATAACCGAAAACCTACCGACCGCTATCACCTTCGCCTCCAGCTTCTCATCCCGGCACATCACACGATCCATTCTATACAGCAAGTTGCTGAGGTACAACCGGCACCTGCCTCTAACCCTCAGACAGACAGCAACACTACAAAATATCCATCCAGCATTCTCAAAACTACAATACACCGACACGAGAAATAAGGAAAACAAGAGCCAACATGTACCAGAAGCCTCCTACTCGTCAAGACAAACCCAAGAAAAGAAACAACAGAATCCACTGGCCATCCAATATAGTCCCCACTAAAACCCGCCAACACTATCATCAGGGATACACCCATCCTGGACAATGACCTACACTTTCACAGGCCCTGGGTGCAGGCCAGTCCTCGTCACAGACAAGATGCCAACCTGAAACATATTCTCACCAGTACTGTACACGCACGCATAGTAACTCTAGCTCAGGAACCAATCCATGCAAACAAACCTAACTGCTAGAACGGCTCACCTCAGATTGAACTAACCTCATTATCTCTAGCTTGCTTGCATATATATACCTGCCCCTGGAAATTTCCACTACATGAATCCGACGAAGTGAGTATTCATCCATGAAAGCTCATGCTCCAAAACGTCTGTTAGTCTATCAGGAGCCACAGGATTCTTTGCTGTTTTTACAGATCCAGACTAACACAGCTACCCCTCTGAGAAATGTGAGTGTGGCTCCGAGCCCTGCTTACTCTGCAGTGTAGCCATTCTCTAAGGATACATCTACATTGCATTAAAATACAACCCACGGGCAGCGAGTCTCAGAGTCTGAGTTCTCTGATTCAGATTTGTGCTATAGGGCTAAAGAGAGTGCTTGGGCTGGAGTCTGGGCTCAGAGAGCCTTCAAGGACCACTTCTCACAACTGGGATGGGGTTTAGGTGCCTAACTCCCTTAGACACTTTTTAAAATCCCAACCAAACTCTAGGGCTGAAATCTTGGCTCTATTCCAACCAATGGCAAAACTCCCACTGACATCAGTGGAGTCAGGATTTTAACCTAGGTCACCCAAGCAGCATATGGAGCAACACAAAGAACACACTGATATTCAATGGAAAGAGAATTGTCCTGCTGGTAATGAAGCCAAACTAAAGTTACAGAACCACAACTGAATCCAAGGAACACACAGGATACAACTTCAGCTACATCCTTTGGGCGTGAGAGAGTTTAAAACACTTATCTAAGCATAAGTCCAATATAGCAACTGGTTTGTTTGCTCCTGGACAATCATTTTACTGAGCTTCAAGATCACATGGTATTTATTTAATTCAGAACCTTTATTGTTTTTTTGCCATATTGCTGGAGTTAATTTACAGCAGATGCCAATCGTAACAGGAGCTGCCTCCCCAGTACTGGTTCCCATTTGGCAAGCTCACTACATGGAAAGCAGCAGGAGAGAGCAGAAAAGGGGTTTCTCTCTCTAATATCACCTTTCCCTGCGATAGACGATCTTGTCCACTACATCAGCACATATTTGGCTGAGCCGTGCAGAGGAGCCGACAGCTGCTTTGAAAAAAAAAAAGTCTCTCTGTTTTTACCATCACAACTCCACCAGTGTGGTCTCTTTGGGTCTAGGTAGGCACACTTCACATAAGGTGAGGCTCATGTTTCCACCCATTTCTATCACCATATTAAACGGAAACCAGGCGTAGCGCACATCAGACTTCTGCAGCGCAGCCAAGCTGCGTTAACTAAAAGTTTCATGGTGTGATGAATGTAAAGGTTTGGGATTTTTTTTTTTTTTTGGTACCGTGGTCTGTTGGTGAACCCTTGAAATTCACCATTCTCTCTCTCTCTTTTTACCTCTCAAGAGCTGTTGCCAACAGATCTACTTTCATATTGGAAAAAAAAATCAGTAATGTATGCAAATTAGAAAACTGATTAGCATAAAGCTTCTACTCGTAATAGTGGGGTTACTGAAGTGGGTTGATAGGTAAAATGATCTCCTTAGTGATAATTAACTTTGATCTCTTAAATAACAGTTAACTTTAATAAAAGAGAGAACAAATGACATTTGCATCATGGCAACTGTAAAAAGGCAGAACATCAACTTTAGTTGCAGACTACTTGATAAGCCCTGTTCTCAAAGTGAATATACTAATTTAAAAGCAAAAATGACAAGATTTGTAAAGGACTGTTGGGTTTGTTCTTACAGCATGTGCAAATTCTCACACACTGAGATGAGAAATTGCATATATTGATAGGAATAAATTTATACATACATGATACCAATATGTATTTATCTACAACAAAATAATAAAAAATACTATAATTGACTTTTCTATAAGACCTAACCACACGCCTGTGATGTAGGTAAATATTATCCCTGTTTGAATGTAATTGGGAAACAGACACAGAGCAGTTAAGAGACTTTTACATGATAACTAGTGTCATAGCCAGAATGTCTGGCTCCTAGTCCTGTGGGCTAAACACCGGATGCTGTGACTTTTCATTACTGAAGGTAACCAGAGCGTCCAAGCTAAATACGAGGTGGGACAGATTGTTACACATAAGGGGTTCACACACGTAGGAGACCACTTAAAAAGAAGTGGGAAATGTACATGAAGTGGGCAATTATCATTTCTGTGGGCATAGGACAATGGAGGGAAAGTAGGCAGCCGGGTGTGTGACAAATTGTGGTAATGGGCCATAAAATCAGTGTCTCTGCTAAGGCCATGGTTCAGCAGAGTGATGAATTTGAGAGCCTAGGCTCGTCTTTTCAAGGTATTGTGCAGGTTTTCTTGGAGACTGAATAGTGAGAGGTCAACTATGGCACAATCGCTCTGTCGAAAGTGTTTGCCAACAGCTAATAGGGTGTTTTGTCTTTCATCCCTTAGGGACAGCTTGGTGGTTTATTATAGGTGGGGCTATTAGCCTATTAGTCAGGTGGCCTGACACATCCCCATTATAAGACCCTGTTTTCGGTTGCTGAGCGCTCAGGTTTTGATCCAAAAAGGACATTTTGACATAATTTACTTTTCAGTAAAACATTCAAAAATGTTTCATTTTTGTTTCATTGTGGAAAGAAAACAAATTCTGAAACCTCAAAAGTTGCAATGAAATGGAATCGACATTCTACCGATAGCTCTAACATGAGGGGAGAATTGGGACTCGCTGGACAAAGAGCTGAGGTGGGGGAAGGCAAGGAGATTGGCCAAGAAGGCCAGGGAGGGAGGCTGGGGGCCAGTGGGGCTGGGAATGGGAAAAGAGACAGACCAAATGAGAAGCCAGGAGGGGAGAAACTGGGACTGGCTGGGCAAAGAGACTGGAACTTGGGGAGGTAGGTTGGGATCTGGAAATAGGGGGTCTAGTTTGGGGAGGAAACAGGCAGAAGAGCTTTTTGCTCATTAGTGCACACTCCCCTCTGGAGCCTGGAATAGACCCCAAATATTTGTGTGAAACCTGCTGCCAAAGTGTCTCATCCCTCTCTAGTGCTGGTCCACATAGAGGATGACAGCCTACTACTGCTAGTAGTTACTGTCTTAGCTCAAGTGGGAGAGGACTGTGTAGTGGATCATGTGGGTGTCAATATGATGCCAAATGATAAACTCTCTTTTTTTCAGTTTGTTTTTTAAAAACCTAGGAAATTACACACACAAAATTACTGTAGCCCCTTCCCCCAAGGCATGGTTCAAGCCTCTTCCCTGGTGCTTCCTAATCGCAATGGCTTCTCCCCTGCTCTTCCAGTGGTTGGAGCCTGGGTTCTTTATTTCAGTGCCTGATGCCTCCACCTGAGGTAACTCCTCTCTGTGCCTGGGATTCTATCCCTTGGGAAAATAACTAACTCTCTTACTCTGTTCCCAAGGAATATACCCCTGTACACATACAACACAACACATTAAAATCAGCCCCAACCCATGAAATGTCACACTCAAAAAGGACAATATAACACAGGGGACTTTACTTGGGACAGGAAACAAAGGCTCACAGGAAGGAAATGATTGAGATTAACTAAAACACTAAACCACCACCAATATAACAAATTCTCCACCTCCCTACATCCCCCATTGCTCACAACCCTCAGCTCCCTCCCTAGCATGTTTCTGGGCAAATGGGACACTGAGGATAAGTCTTGTGACATGTGCTGCAGTACTGGCAACTGGCTGGCTGACACAAAAAGAAAGGGGTTCCCTTACCGTGTCTTCACCACTGAGTAGGGTAGGGTCCTTCCCTGGCTTGGAGTCCTATGGAGGTCATGGCTGGCTCTGGATATGTGGTGCTGGGTTGATTCTCTGCCTCTCCAACCACTGGTCTCCGCTGGGCTGGCACTCCCCAATCATACTAAATCCCACAATAGCTCAAAGTCTCCTGCATTGTGGGGAGCGGGCGTTGAGTAGAAACTTGAAAAGCCATGTTATTCCTCTCTCAGCTCCAAATTCAAACAGCACAAAAAATGAAACTATCCCTAGTTCCTTTGTCTCTGCATCAGGCTGTCCCCTCTCACTGAAAGACTGAGCTGTCATGGCTCCTCAGTGGCCCAGCAAACTGTTTACATAAATCACTCCATGTGAAGTCCCCATTGGCTTTTACAGGAATTTCCTATTTATTCTATTCCCCAACTCTACCCAGACTCTAAGCAGGATGGGAAATGGTATCCTGAGGCTTCAGAGCCATTGTTGTAGTCCAGAGGGTAGGACCCACTAGAGTCTCAGTTCAGTGTTGCAGGTTCCATTAATATATTGAGACATACCTATCTTATAGAACTGGAAGGGACCCCAAAGGATCATTAAGTCCAGCCCCCTGCCTTCACTAGCAGGACCAAGTACTGATTTTGCCCCAGGTTCCTAAGTGGCTCCCTCAAGGGTTGAACTCACAACCCTGGGTTTAGCAGGCCAATGCTCAAACCACTGAGCTATCCCTCTCCAAACTCACATATCCAAAAGTTAGAAAATGGCAGAATGAAGGTTGCTTGTGCACCCTTAATTCAGCCTCTCAGTGTGTGTGCATTATGATAGAATCTAATTTCATGATTGCATACGGTACTATTTTTAACACAGAACCTCATTCAGTGCACTGGATGGACAATGCTAACTTATTTAGCAGTGCTTCAATATTTCTTTTTCTGCTCATTCAATGGATGGCCCTAGAATTCAGCATTTACTGCACTATTTAAACCTTGCTCTGGAGACGGAATTATGAATTTCCTCATGGGTTTTTCTATGGAGCTTCTCACTATCGTATCCAAGTGCTTCCAAAACAGTACTTGATTGTTTTTTCACAATATCTCTGTGAGGGTATTATCCTCATTTTTCAGACAGGGAACTAAGATACAGATTAAGGTCAAAAGTATCCATTAATTCTGGGTGCCCGATGTGAAAAATCCAGGATCTGACCTTTCTGAGTCCTTAGCGTTATATAGTGATTTGTATGTTCAAAGACAGCTCCCACTGACTTCAGCTGAGCTGTGTGCTCCGCACTTCTGGAAATCAGACCCCATGTCACAAGTAGAAAATGGGAAACACAAAATTGGTGACCACTTGTGAAAAGTTTAGTTTAAGTGACTTATCATCTAGGAATGCTGGCAGAGGCAGGCGGTAGAATCCAGGTCTTCAGGGTAGCATTCAACTGCCTTGAGCAAATTTACTCTGAATTTACAACAGTGGTCACTGAAGGAGAATTTGGTCCAATAGCAACACACGAAGAAATACACAGGATGAAAATTAATCCAGGGGCAAGAAGGAGGGAAAACAATAAAACAAAGGTAGTCTTCTATAGCTGTGAACATGGGAAGTGGCTTAAAAGTGTACATTTTTAATGGTGAGAGTAATTAACTATTGGAACAACTTGCCAAGGATCATGATGGATTCTCCATCACTGACAATGTTTAAATCAAGATTGGCTATTTGTCTAAAAACTCTGCTCTAGGAATTATTGTGGGGCAGTTCTCTGGCCTGTGTTATACAGGAGGTCAGACAAGATTATCACAATGATTCCTTCTAGCTTTGGAATTTATGAATATATGGAAATGGGGCCCAGATGGATATATATAGCCCATTTCTACTACTGAGATTCAGCATGGACTTGGGAAGATTTTGGGGAGGAGAAAGATAGATTAGAGATATCAAGATAAAAAGATGAATTTGCTGAAAGTTTTTAACCTCAAATCTTGCTGGAAGAGAATTTCAGGGGTTCTTTTTTCTCTACTTGCCCCCGATATTTGCACACTATATACCATAGGCAGTTCAGAAACATTTTAATGCTACAAATTAAAATGACCACTTTCCTTCTCTTCCTCCTTGTGGTTACATGAGTTTGAGCTTCCTTATTCCTTTCTAGTGGCCTGAACCACTGACTCCCCTGGGCATTGGATGAAGCCAATGAGAATATGTCGATACAGCAGTAAAACAGCTGCAACAGGCGTATGCCAACTGACTTGGGCTTGTAGGACTCAGACTGCAGGGTTATAAAATTGCACTGTGGGTGTTTGAGCACAGGCTGGGCTCTGAGACCTTCAGGATCCCATTGACTTCAATAATTGCTGGATCCAGTTCCAAGAAGCCATGCTTCCTGAATGGCCCAGTCTTGCATAGACAGGAATTTTGGATTGTTTGTAGCCTGTGTTATCTGACTGTGAATTAACATTGGTAGTGTTAACTCAACTGTAAGATAATTGCAGACATTTGTTTACTGTCAGCTGAACCACGACCAGAAACAAATGCATGTGAAATGTTTAACTAGGACTGGCTGAAAAATGAAAAAAAATAAACATAAATAACTTCAAAGCCACTTCCCCCCCACACACACATTGGGTTCTAAACGGGCTCATTTCCCCCCATTTGTGACATTTTTAGCAAGATATTTTATTGACTTTTTTTTGGTTTTTGGTACATGAACAATTTCTGTTAGGATTTCAATTAAGACTTGATTTAGGAAAAATCACAAAAAATCATTAAAAATAAAATATTTTTGATAATGTCAACAAAGTTTTGCAAAAAAAATTTTTTAGAAACAACGGCATTGTTTTGATGAAAAAGCTTTTCAATAAGCACACGTCTACCTAATACAAACACACACACAAAGGTCTAATACCATCTGCGTTTGCAGAGTGTCCTCCAAACTGATGATACACAATGCAGCAGTGACAGCATCCCTTTTATATCCATGTGGAACATGGACAGTTTACTGCAGATGCTTGAAGCAACCTGAAAAATTTCACATGCGCTATCTCTACTCTCTCTGAGGCTCCACTGCCGACACAAAGTCTCCAACTTTAACAGCCTTGAAAGAGCACAGACAACTGGCATTGAGGCAATGATCAGTGATGCTCAGCTTAGAGGGACAGAGAATGTTATCAGAATGGGCAAAGCTAGACTCCCAAAAAAAGTTTTCTATAGTGAGCTGAAACTCAGAAAGCACAGGAAGGGTTGTCAACAAAAACACTTCAAAGGCACCCTTAAGCAGAAGCTCGCCTCAGACAGCCACAGACAGAGCTGAATGGAGAGCAGCTATCAATAAAAGTTGTAAACAGTTTGAGGAAGACAGACACAAAAAACTGATTGAAAAAAGGGCCAAGTGTCATGCCAAGTCTTAGGTGAGAGCCTGCACATACTGTGTGATACCTGTTTGTGAGCTTCTCCTTACCAATCAGCCTATACAGCCACGTGACAACACCTGTGAAACCACAACATCATCACTGGGCATGACAGATAGCCATACGTTTGCAATTACAATGGTATTAGTTAACACACATTTATTTGAAGTTAATAAAGCACATTTTACACCCAGACTAAAAATTCTAAACAATGCCCGTATGACTAGCTAGGAGTTTCTGGCCAGATGGATTTTTTCCTTGCTCATCACTAGGGACAATGGAATCAGTTCAGATAAAATACAATGCAGATAAACCGAATCTTTATCTCAAATTCAAACTGAAACTTCATGAGGGTTTCATAGGTTTCATTTACTACTTTTTGCTCTGTATTTCTTCACTTCAGGGTTCTGAGCCAACTGAGAGTAGGCAAAGTGGACTAAAGAGTTGTGTTTGGTCTGCTTACGCCCTACTGTAATCGGAATGAAAAAAATTCAATGCTGCCTTAAAATAGCAGGCCTGATTTAAATGAAAAGCTCTAAAAGTCTTATCCTCACCTTTCCCAGACCTAAAAAAAAGCAGCAGAAGTCTGTAAGCAGAGTGTAATATGCCATACCATGTTGGCAATATTTAAACCCATCAAGTAGTGTTTCAACCTTCATTCCAAATTTCCTGGCTTTTGTCGGTTTTATTCAGACCTCTTTTGTTCTAATGTTATTTTAATGAAGATTTTATACTGTACGGTTCCAGCACATTCACTAAAATTAGAACTGTCAAATTCTTTCATCATAAATTCTGAGGAAACTTATCTGGCTTCAGTCTTTGTTTACAAAGCTAAAGTTTGACTCAGGTTGACTGATGTTTGCAAAGCTTTCTGGGAAGTGGGGTCAAGTTTCAGGCACATTTACATCTCTTTCTGCTTTCATCAGAGATGAACAGAGAGGCTGATGTTGGGACCTAGATTAGGCTATGGGGTTTGGTTTTGTGGCCATGCCAAGGCTCAGGGCTGGATTCATATTTAGTGGCGCACAACTCTTGTGGGCTGTTTTGCTGCTATTTTGTCCCAAATTGGAAGAAATCTCATGGGATCTGCTGATTTCATGAGATTTCCACTCTCCTGGACCACACCTGAATGAATTCCAGGAACAATCCCCCCTCACCCCCCCAATTCGGATTCAACACTGTAGAGACCTGTTCTTAGCCAAGGTTTCAAACCAAAACCACACTGAAATTTGGGAAGGGAGAAATATTTAGATGTACCATTTCTCTTGGGGACCATCCCTAGTGGAAACCAGGAGAAAGCACATGGTGAGGTTTCTAGTTTAGACTAGCTAAAACTGGGTGATTTCACTGCATTTTGCTGAGTTTGTTTGCTCACAGAGAAACTCATTGGGATACTCAAGGGGTGGAAACCCACTTGAAAAAAAACAACAAACAGGATTTCATGAAGCCCAATAAACCAAAATCTAGTTGTTCATCTTAGTGCAAGTTACCATCCCTGCCCTATCCAAAGTTGATCTGGTTGATATGCAGGTCAGTGGTGAAGACAGAAGACAACAGGAAAAGAGAGGCTGTATATAACTACAGTATACGCACACACACAAATGTGTACACACAACTGAGAGAGAAGATTAGATTATTTTAAGTAGTTAATTTAAAACAGTATCAGAATAAAATCTATAGTTGAAGATGTGTTGTTTCAGCACATTTCAATTCCTGGATACCATCTTAGAACCTTTTGCTGTAGATTTAAAGCTCCAGGTACAGTGAGTCTCTGCAAAGAAGCTGTTACAACATCTCAATGTATTTCCTCTCTAGCTACTGCAGATACAGACCATTCTGACTACCCTCTGAATCATCTTATCCTGTCAGCTCTCTTCCTTTGATACACATGAGGTTAAAGAGAAATGGCTGTCTTCCTAATTTCTATTTCCATCTAATATCAGGGGAAAGGGGAAGGCAAATTTTTTTTAAAAAACCTTTTTTTTATGCATCTTTTAAAAAGAAGAGAATTTTTTTTTACGGTTCTTAATAGACCTTACTTGCATTTTAAAACTGATTTCCAGGAGCTCAGCTATTCAAATCTCCAAAGCCTATTTGAAGGCACATCTGAAGGCGCACCCTGGAACCTGTGTATGGCAAACTCTTTTGAATCTTGTCCTTGAAACAAAAATTAGTGCCCCATGGGAACTCGGCAGTGCAGACAACCAGTAACTGCAGAATGACTGAAAGCAGAGCCAAGAGTCCTTGCAGCCGGGAGGGAGGAAAGAGATGCGAGAGAGAGAGTGTGAATATGAGAAAAGCCTTCAGGAGCCATTTGGGAGACAGTTACTGAGAAGAAGAAAGAAAGACATGCACTAAAACCAACAGAAACACAGGTGGAAATGGCCTACTGGGAAATCAGGCTGTCAACAAACAAAAGCCGAAGGCCAGAAATCAGTTTCAGTAGCAGCCCCTGCTAACAGGGCTCCAGTGTTCAGTAAATAAATTAGCAACAGCTTTGACTGTTTGGAAATTAGTAGCGACACCATGAAAGAGGCAAATGACTTTCTTTTATCTGGAGTGGAAGCATTAAACTTCCAAAGAAATCCTTGCCTGTTTAAAGAGAAACAGAGCTGGTTACATCAACCCAGGTTCAAAAAATACTAATAATAAAAGTTCCATTTCATTTACCAGCGGCTCAGAACTTCATTTAGATCTAACCAGACCCATCTACCTCTGGGCCATTTCTGACAGCAACGCCCCCTGGAATAGTTTGTCACTTAGGATACATGATATAAAAACATGATAAGTGTATAAAGTAGGGTTTGGACACTATGCAGTTAACAGGAGACTTTGGATCCGATTCTCAGCTGGTGCAAATCAGCAAATCTCCATTGACTGCAGGGAAGCTGTGCTGATGACCTCAGCTGAGGGTCTGGCCCTTCATCTGTAATTAAACAGGAGATAAGTGAGGGGCTGGGCAGTGCAGTTACTCCTTGAGGCCCTGATTCAGGAAAGCACTTAAGCACCTGCTTTACTTTACTGGGATTTAAACACATGCTCAAGTGCCCTTTCTGCCTAGGGATGCTTACTGAATCTGGGCTGGTGGTTAGATGTGTATATTTGTTGCAATAAATAAGTATAAAAGAAGCATCAATGCCAGATCCTGGGAGCCTTTGACACCAAATAGAAAAACAGTCTGATGAGAAATAAACCTGCAGCTTCCAAATGGGCTGAGCCTTTTATATCCATATTTCGTTTATGTGACTTCTGCCATGCTCTGTGTGTTGGCAGCTGAAGGCAGGTCAAAGAAGCACGACTTGCACTTGGAAGGGAGGGAGGGGCTGTCTGAGGCAGTTCTTAGATCCTGTGGGAATTCATCTCACAGTCATGGCCCAGCCCCACAGGCAGTTCCATTGTGCCTGGCTCACACCTTTAGTCCTCACTTCCATGAGAAATAAATTTACTCACAGGTTTCCAAAGGAGAAAGGAAATCTGCGACAAACTGCTAAGATTATGTGGTACATGGTAGCAGCCGGCATGGGGCTGTGAAACATGCCTAGTTATAAGGAGAATTTAGTTCCATTAAGGCACATATCACGTATTTTGGTGTTAAGTAAACTCAACGTCGTGCAGGAAGTTCAATAGACAAACCTGAGTTCTATTGCCTGGATAATAATACAATAAGGTAGATAAAAAAATCTATTCAATGGATAGGAACCAATGAGTTATTATCAATGTGTTTATGTCCAAAGAGAAGGAGGTATCAATTGGTCTCCCACAGGAATTGATCCTGGGGCTGGTATTAATCAATATACTCGTGAGCAGCCTAGAGGAGAATGTACATTCACTGATCATCAGTTCCGTGGAAGATGCAAAGGAAGGGGGAAGAGATTGCAAAGGGAGAATATCACCTATCAACAATAGAGTTGAAACTGGTAAACTTAGGGATTTTGCTAGACCAGTAGGAGATAAGAATGTAAGACTATGTACAACTAGAGATGAACACCACAGTATAAATATAAGTGAGGGGATGGTCTCTGAAAGGAGACCACAATGGACAAACTTAGTAGGACTTCATGGTGCAATGCCATTGTAGAAGGCCTAAAGCATGGAAAGATGCAAGAGAAATGGCTAAATTATCATTTTGCAATATGCTTGGAGTAAATGCTTGGGATGATTTAGTTGGGTATTAGGTTCTGCTTTGAGCAGGACCTTGGACTAGATGACCTCCTGAGGTCCCTTCCAACCCTAATATTCTATGATCCTATGATTCTAAACTGAGCTATACTTATAGCCAAGTGTCAGGAAGGACATTTGAAAAAAGGATGAGTTAAGAGAGGATTGCTAAAATGATGCAAAGAGCCAAATTCAAGCCAAGCAGAAGCAGGAGCAGAAGCAAAAGCAGCTCCCATTGATTTAAAGAAGGAAATGGAAGGCTAGGATACTTGAGTGAGATTCTGTGGCCTGCGTTGTGCAGGAGGTCAGACTAGATGATCATAATGGTCCCTTCTGACCGTAAAGTCTATGAGTCTATTTAAGCATGAAGCAGAAGTAAAATTGCATTAATAATGGAAGTGGGGAATTTCTTTGTTTTGGGGTTAAAATATTGTTGTATGTATCACTGCACAGTGATGCTGGCTTTTCCCATGTTTCCAAATGTACTTTTGCAATCCTAATCCTAGAGGATTGATCTTTTGTTAAATGTTTATGTGTTCATGTGTCTTGTAAAAATATACCAGTGAGTTTAGGGGGAAGGAATGCTGTGAACCTGGGCCCCAGTTTGTCTTTATCTACCTTTGCACAAAGACTATGCTAGGGGCAAGGAAGGGGATGGATGAGATGATCCATGGAATTTAAGACCAAGAGGAACCATTCTGAGCATCTAGTCTGATCCCCATGCATTACACAGGCCATAGTATTTCAGCCAGTGATTCCTGCATCAAGCCCATAACTAACACTTCAACTAGACCATCTCTTTTAGAAATCCATCTAAATCTTGACTTAAAGACTTCATATGATGGAAAATCTACCACTTTCCTTCACAAGTTTTTCCAATGATGAGTTGCCCTATGTGTCTTATTCCCAGCATGAATTTGCCTAGCTTCATCTTCCAGCTATTGGATCATGTCATTACTTTATCTACCAAATTAAAGAACCTTCTACTTTCAAAAATCTCTCCATTTAGTTTCCTAGTGGTACCACCTAGCTATATAGTTTATTAGCAATAATCATCATTATATATATTTTTATGATCACTTGGGGGTTTCTCCCTCTCTCATTGGATTCTTGTGGGGTTCAATATGAGAAGAACCTGGTCTTTTTTCGGCAAAAGCTAGAGCTTTGTGATGGAAAATAAGAAATCTTTAAACTACAGTTCTTGGAGGCATGTTTTGTGATGTTACTGTTCAATGCAGCAGGGTCTTATATCCCCACTAGTTGTGAGAAAAGGATAAAATTACTCCTGTACGTTAGAAACAAATCACAGCTAAACCTTTGCTAGCTCTGTAAATTTTAAATCCCCATTTTCTCTCACTAGTACAAATAAAAAAACCCCATAGATGGCTGGACAAACCTATCAAGAGTTCAAAGCAATCAAGTGTGAATTTCCCCTGTCAAACTGTTAACAAAACGGAAAACCTTTGACTGAGAGGTAACTTAAGAGATAAGTAGTTAGATGGATTCTACAGACAACAAGACAAAAACAAATTAAATGTATTCCACTGAAACACTAATATAATTTCCCTCCAGAGAATATCTTAGACTGACAAAATAAACAAAGAAATAACATGTTTCTTAACTTGTGAAATGTGACAGTCAATGGCATATGGCAAAACAAGAGTAAGCAGTGTTGGAAGTTCTCAGTGCAAATATGCTGCTTAGAAAATATAGCCGCATAGTTTTCCTTACTTCAAACTCCTATTAACTTTGCTTTTTCAAGCATCCCCTCTTTTTGGCTTCCAACATGCCCTATTATTCAGGGTGGTTGTGAGATCGGAGAACAGCATAATCTGGGAAACACGCAGGTAACTGTTTTGAACTCCAATGACATCTTCTACAGGCCCTAATCCAGCACTCCATTTCTGCGCAACACTGCACTTAGCCATATGCTTAACTTTGGCTTCAGTGGAATTTAAGTGTGCCCTTAAGTACTTGGCTGATTATAAAGGGACTTCAGGATATCCCTGAACGCTTTGTAGCATCACGTCTGGAGTGGGCAAACCTGATAAGCTATGCATTCTCATGGTGCCCATTTCAAGTTAACCAAAGAGTTAACCATTTCAAGTTAACCAAAGAGTTCTCAGCTACCACTGTCATGGTCATGATATATGTAAAAGCATTGACATGCCACACTACTGTGCAGCTGACATTTTCTTGTTACTCCCAGCAATCATTTTCCCATGAACAATCCATAAGTCACTTACAAATATTCCAATTAGCCTTCACAGTTTATACACACATACTAATCCTTCCATTGTATTTTAGTTCATAGCTTGCCTTTAAAATGTCAGGGTTTTGCCCCCTACGTTACAACTGCTTGCACTTTAAAAGTTTATCATGGAAAACAGACTGGGTTTTTGTGACTCAGCTGTAGAGAAGATGGGGAAAGGATATGGATCTTTTCACCTCTGGTCTCTCGTACGAATTCAGCCAAGTCACTTGTGACTAAAAGTCACTGTTGTTTGATGTTACTGTTGTTTGACATTAACCTTGTTACCCTTGTTCTAAAGTATTTGTAGGGCCCCCATCACAGTCCTAATGTATTTATCTTCACACAACACCCCTGTGAGGTAGGAAAGCAATACAATCACCATGTCACAGATGGGAAACTGAGGCAGAGAGAGACTAAATGACTTATCCAAGGTGACAGGGGAAGGCTGTGTCAGAGCAAGGAATTGAAGCTGGGTCTGCTGAGTCATAGGCTAGCAGCATATCCATTGGACCATCTTTCCTTTCTCCTTAGCAGCTCCAGTAGAGAAGCCAATTGCTGAATAGCCCTAAATACTGAGCTATCCTATCATTCCTAGTTGTGTTCTTTCTGGAATAGAAGTATCATACAACGGAGGGTGGAAGCAGGAGAGGAAAACTAGCACTCTCACTGCCCATGCTGTAGCTGTTTTGATTACGGAGAACTTCCCTTCCCATGACTGTCAGGTGGGCATCTCCTGCCAGCTCCACACTCACAAAAATAATAATGAAAGACACACAATGAAAACAGAACCACCACCTAATGACCCAATCTGGGGATGGATTTTCAGAGATAATGAGTCCTGGCATTTCCCATTGACTTCCCTGTAAAAGTCTGGGTGCTCATTACATCTGAAAAATCTGGCGCCTAATATATATTTTTGTTTCTTCTTCTTCTGCTACCAAAAAGTATTCACTATACATTTGAGCTAGATTTTTTCAAGTATGTGAGGGAGCCTGTTGATGTCCATCCCCCCGAAAAAAGTGTCAGTTACATAATGCCGCATTCCCTTCCACCTCTTGTCTGATAACAATAATGAGTTCTGTAACTTACAGCTCTGTACATTTATGTTGGCACTATCAGAAGCACTTATGCAAATTGAAGCTCTTCTGTGCTCTCAAACACTAACGCAACATTCATTTCCTACTTGTTAGTCTCAACCTAACAAGCATTTTGTTGAGCCCAAAAGAATATTTCATTTATTTAGATAATACTGATTGCTCACTTATGAGCTGCAACTCATTCAACAAGGAACAGATTGTTACATCTTGGTATCTTTAAAAAAAAACAACCCAAACAACTTGGAGATGATATTTAATACTCTAGCCTGTTGCTATGAGAAGCAGATCTATTGCTGTGAATAATGGAGAGGGTTTAATCACACAATGGCACAGATACACTTAGAATAAATATTTAACAGCATGTTTTGCAAAGCTGAAGCATGTTCCAACCCGACATTCAACAATTTGCGCCTGGTGCTATCATAGAGCATAAAGTGAACTGCACTGATGTGCAAGGTCTCATCTCACTGACTAGTACAGAAGTGGATTTCAAAGGGATTTATATGAAATTTATCAGCACCCTCCACTAAGATCTGATCATCCTCCCACTGAGGGTTTTGCATTCGACTTTAGTGGTGGCGTCATGGGCTCCTACAGAATATGGACATTACCAAATATGGCATCATTTCTCTGGGGCCTTAAACCTCTACTAGATTTTGGAAGGGATCAAATTCAGTTTGCATTCAAACAATGGGCTTGAAAGTTTGTCTCAAATGTAAACCTTAATGAGATACTCACGTCAGGTGGAAACGGGAGGGAGCAGAGGGGAAGAGTGAAAAATGGAGAGTGGTCAGAATAAGAAACAAATACAGAGAGAATGAAACACAAGGAAAAAAATATCAGAAAGAGGTGAAAAAAATCCAGCAAAGTAGCTTTTATCATTTATTGGCACTTGTTTTTGGCCATCTAACTGGGTGGTGAGATCTGCTATTGATAATACAAGACATAGGCTTCCCTTTAGCTAGAAAAAACATGCTTTTTTTTAAAAAAAAAATTGATCATCCTTACAGTTGGGTGGGGGAAACCTCCTGGGATTTAAATGGCAGAAAAAAATAGTTTGTGAAGTCAGACTAGTTTGTGAACCTAAAAAGCAGTTTGATCGATTTGCAAAACCTCTAGCTTCACAAAGTTCTCCCATCTCTAATGAGAACTGACACCATTTTTGTCCAGCTTCCCTGTAAAATATTGTTTTAGTGCTAAATCCATCCACAAAAATGGCTATGCATTAGCTTTCTTAATTGCCTTTTTCTGGTTTTGTCTGCCAGCAACTGCAGATGGAGTGGACTAAGCTCTGGGTTTGAAACACATTGGCTTGTTGCATATCTTGGCTGCATTTTGCTGAATCAGAAGTAGGATCAAATGGGGGCTTTTTGTGCATTCTGAACACAGCGTTTTTTAGAACCACAAGCTTTTTAGCTTGCATAAAACACGTGTGTGCTCTTTCCATAACTTAATTAGTGTGAAGCCTCTCATATATGGGCTTGTCTACATTACTGCTTAAGTCAAAGTAATTTACATTGCTCAGGGGTCTGAAAAAGCCACCCTCTGAGGGACATAAGTTACATCAACTTAAAGTGCTGTGCACACCGTACTATGCTGACAGAGACTCTCTCCCACTGACATAGCTTCCGCCTCTCATTGAGGTGGAGTAATTATGCTGATGGGAGAACGCTCTCCCATCAGTATGGCGCATCTTCACCAGATGTGCTTCAGCAGTGCAGCTGCATTGGTGCAGCTGTGCCGATGTAGCGTGGTAGTGTAGACTTGCCCTTACACAAACCATTAGCCACCTTTATACACCTGAGCTCCATGACAAAAGAAAGACAAACAGAAATGAAACACTAAGGAACAAGTACAAAGGAAGTAAGAACATTTGGATGATCTTGCTTGGCGCTGCCAATACACCTTATCTTATTTTTTTATTACATATGCTCCTCTTATTTGCTCTCCGTGCTATAACCTCCACCCTCCCACCGTTCAATGTGTCAGTTACAACAACTTACACTCATTTCCCCCTGCTAGGGACAGAAAAACCTTAGCCATCCATCCATCCACTTTCCTAAATACCTACAGGGCATTCATCAATGAGGTATTTGAGCACCAAAGGCATGGCTGGAACAAGAGAGTGCCCTAAATATGATATATATCCTGTATCCATTATAGAATCATAGAACTGCCAGGCAGGAAGGGACCTCAAGAGGGCATCAAGTCCAGCCCCTTGTGCCGAGGTGGGACCAAGTAAACCCAGACCATACCTGACAGGGGTTAGTCCAATCTGTTCTTGAAAACCTCCAGTGATGGGAATTCCTTGGAAGCTTATTTCAGGGCTTAACTCCCCTTATGGTTAGAATGTTTTTTCTAATATCATTTATACTGTACCTGTCTTGTCACTAGATTTCTCCTCTCTCTTTTTTTCTGTTTCTTTTACCACTCTGTCTCTCAAGTGGAACACAGAGCCAGTAAAGTTAAAGTGCCAGCTGAGCTTCCTGACTACCATTTAGGTTCCAAATGAGTTTGTCTTTGGCCACGTCTAGACTACCCGCCGTATTGGCAGGTTAAAATCGATTGCTCGGGGATCGATATATCACGTCTCATCTAGATGCGATATATCGATCCCTGAGCACGCTTATATCGATTCCGGAACTCCACCAACCCCAACGGAGTTCCGGAATTGACATGGTGAGCCGCGGACATCGATCCTGCGCGGTGAGGACGGGTGAGTAAATCGATTTTAGATATTCGACTTCAGCTACGTTATTCACGTAGCTGAAGTTGCATATCTAAAATCGATTTTCCTCTGTAGTGTAGACCAGCCCTTTCTCTACTTTCCAGCCTGAGCAGGAACTGCGAGAAGTATGGATGTTCTCCTAAGAAAACAAGTTTTCCATGGAATTTCCTGCTCCAAGAGGTTAAGATAATTTTGATCAAGCTCAGAGAAGCAACCAAAAGACCTAGAGGCTTATCAAAATTTATATTAACTTTAGGAACCTCATGAGGTCTATGTATTATAGTCAAACAAACCTCTACCAATTTCTCTTTTAGCTGTGGGGTAAATAACCTGCACTTCCTCTTTGCCCTGCACTGCCGCTCCATTTTCTGCCCAAAATATGTAACGGTTTGCCAGTTCATCCGGAGCGACTGAAATTGGCAGAATGAGTTTAAACTCAGAATGAGAAACACCAATTCTAATGTTTGCCTCCAGTCAACACAAAGATTAATAATAAGCCCTCAAGATCTCATATCTAAGCCTCATTGTGTCACCTCCATCAATAACATCAAGAACCAAGAAATCTTAACAGTGATCTCCATAGAATGCAATATCTCCTTATTACAAGAAAAAGGCATATTGTGGAAAAATCTCTTTCCTGCACACTCTACAAGTCCTGGTTCATAAAAAAGGGAAAAGAAATAAATTTTCAAAATCAGTTACAGATGGTCTGCTGTAATAACCTTTCTTTTTAAGATGCATTCATGTTTTGCAGTCAGTTATTAGTTGTTCTTTTTACATACATCAAGGACATTTACACTGACAATTTAAACGCAAGAGACCAAACCCCACCTTCACAGCTGTGAAATACCAGTGACCTCAGTGGGTGTGTATGGGTGCCAAAGGAGAATTATGCCAAAGATAAAAATACAATTTGCACTGTATCTATATCATACAAATAAAGACAGACTAAGGTTATAAGGTAGTCATGCCTAGTAGGTGCAGCGACAAACAGCATACAGTAATGATTGATTGTGAAGCCATGAGTGACTTAAGATCATCCCAGACTAGTTCTGATGAACCTCCTTACCACACTCTCTTTTGTTACACAAAATCAATATTAGGCATATGTGACATATACAATATACACCAAGTAGCGGTGTGGTGTCAAGTTTTTATTAGCACTCATTTGGGGTGACCTGAAAAACTCACCACCCATGAGTACTGTATTCATTGTAAACTAATGCTGGTAAAACCTAACATCATGTATTCCATATATATATATACACATATGGGATAGCAGCTCCGTAGTTAAAGGAATGGTACAATTTTTGCCTTTGAAAAGCTTTTTTTTTTAACTTTGTCTAGCTTACACACAATTGGGGAAAGGCAGAATATATCTATAGATATGTCTATATCTATAGATATCCATTGTTTTCTCTACCAGATCAAAATCGTAAGTACATTTCCAATGCTCATCATAGTAACATCTTTGGAAGAAAAGCAATTCAAGAGTTTGAAAGTGGGGGAAACAGCATAACTGACTATAATAAGGATGGAGGAACCCAAAGAACAGTTGGACTGATACAAGAGAAATATATTATACATGCATCATACTGATATATCATATTTAGCGTGATGTACCTGCCCAAGTGAGAGATTTATGAAGCTATTGGCGTTGACAGGTTATTGTCTAAAAACAAGTGCTATAATTTAATATTGCATGTCATTGACCTCTAATATGCATAGATAGAATGATAGATCTATTTCTAATTTCAAGTGCACATGATTTTTTTAAGTAGGTGGCATAGAACGAATACCCATGACACCCACAGCGTATTTCTACGAGTTTATACCTGTAAATTTACACCTGTGCCAACCCATTGTATATAAACTGAAAATAGTTTATGAAGCTGAAAAAAGTAATAGATTCTATAGACAGACAATCTTGCACTCACACACCTTTAAAATGGGACCTATATCATGCCTTGAAATTCTAACTTGCTCGTTCATTGTAGGAGGAGCTGTACTTAGGTTCTGATTGTTGAATATCGAACTTCACAAAGGAGTGCCCAAAACATAGATAAGAAGCTGAAAACTGCTCTTTAAGTCACAGTGAATTGTGCTAAAACGTACATTGATAGACAGAGTGCTGTAGATCTTCGTAGTGGCTGAAATGTATGCAGAGTGGTGGGTACCTAGCAAAAGGAATATTAGAATAAATGAATATTTAAATATTTAAATTGACTACGATGTGTTTGAAATATATTTTCAGAGCATTGGATGTGAGAAACCAGTGTTCAATTGGTTACAGATTCCTTGCTGGAAATTTGTGCTGTCTCTGCTCTCCATTTCAACTCATTAGCAATAAGTGCTGGTTTTCAGGGCAATAATGTAATTGTGACCATCCCATCCACAAATTACTCTGGTTCACACCCTCAAAATGTTTCCAAGGCTCCTCTTCAGCTGTCCTGTGGCAACTGTCATAAATAGATAGGTAAGGTAAGGGTTAAGTTTCTTTTACCTGGAAAGGGTAACCAAACACCTGACCAGAGGACCAATCAGAGAACTGGATTGTTTAAAGTCAGGGGCGGGAATTTGTATACTCGGGGTCTTTTTTGTTTCTCGCTGTGGAGTAAACAAGGTTTCCTCCTACACTCCTTTTATTCAACATATTACGAAGTCTGGTGAGTACAAGGAACCCCCAAAGCAATTCGGCCTATGAGGAGTCTTGGAGTTGTACGAATAGATGTGGATGGCTGCGTCTTTTGTGTGTTTCTCGGCTGTGAGTTTACAAGCTTCTCCTAACTGCATCTATCTCCAAGTGTCTCCCAACACATCATTGTGAGTAAAACGGAACCGCAGCCAATGGCTATGAGGAGCCTTTGGTTGTATTACATGTATGTGAGTTGGTTGGACTGGTTTAATCGGCTATCTTTTAAATCAGACTGTTTCTCATATTTTCTTATAAGCAAGAGCCGTATTGAGTTTCTTAATGCAAGATTATTGTTTATATTTTCTTTCTTTTTTTAATAACTTTCTTTTAAAAACGGTGGAAGTTTTCTTTTCTAAGGGAGGCAAGGAAGGGAAAAGCCAGCTGTGGGCTATTTTCCTATTGCTTTCAGGGAAAGAGCAGGCTACGGGGAAATGAAAAAAAATCACCTCTGTATCAGGTGCTGTCCTCACGGAGAGCAGGCAGGGAAAAGGCAAAGCCAAGCGTTGCATTTTGCATCTCAATTGTCCTGAGGGTAGAGACGCTTATCTCTTGGGAAGCAGAGAAACCTGGTTTCTTGACTTTGCAGGCTAGGCAAGAGGCAAGCCTGGGGACGGAGAGGGAAGGTTCTTCCCCTGCTTTAAGCTCCAAGGGATTTGGATCCTGGGTTCCCCACCAAGGAAGGTTGGGGACACCAGAAGCAGAGGAAAGGGGGGATCAGCCCCATCAATTCTGAACTGGTGGCAGCGAGAAATATCCAGCTGGTATGAAGCTTGGGGAGTTTCAAGGTAAGCCCCAATTTAAGGACGCAAAAAGTCCAGGTTTGGACAAGGTCAGATGGGGGACTCTAAAATCAGTGTCGGGGACTGGGCTTAGATTACCCAACATGGTGGGCAGCGGAATTGCGGATTATAAATCCATAAGCCATAGCTACATTTAAAGTTTCTTTTTCCCTGCTAGGGATTAGCAGTGAGGAAAAGACATTGGTTTTAAAGTGCAGACAGAGAAATTTTTTTTTCTTCCTCCTGCTTTCAGCAGTTCGACCTTTTTAGTAGGCCATTCCACACACAACAATTAGGTCGGGGGGAAACATAACATTTCCCTTGAGAGTGCTTGCTAGCAATCACACACAGTAGGCAGTGAGGAAAAGATTGTTTAAGTACTAGAGAGAGAATTTTTTTTTCCTGCTTGCTTTTACAGCTTGCATTTTTTTCTTCTGCTTGCTCTTAGCACTTGCTTTGTAGCAAAGTCATTAGAGAACCCATTATGGCTCGTTGGTGAGAACAATAGCACTCTCTATGCAGTCAAACTATCCACGCCAGCAAACGCACAATCCAGTAAAGTACAGTTGCTTTTGTTAGGCAATTGAACAATCAAAACAGAGCTACAGCAAGTCAAACGCAGTTGCTAACGGCAATCTTCAGAAGGCAGACAAGCCAGCAATTCAGACAAAGACACCACGAGGGCATCCAACACAAGAAACAGAACATC